>NC_057867.1:18569073-18619271 GCF_019393635.1 Dromiciops gliroides | reverse complement strand
TTATTTGAGGTTTTTATGCCTTGCCGTGCACTGACCTAGGGCTTCCGCAAACCGCATGCTGCTCCACCCACTGGTTGTAGCTGTTGCCATGGCCCTGGCACCTCAGGTCATCCCCACTCGGGGACGCCTACTATGGGCCCAGCAAAAATTATAATGATCGGTAAGCCTAGTGAGGGCAGTCATGTGACTGTCAGAGCGGCCATCCATTGGCTGGGGACTCTTGAGGGGGTGCTGGGAGAAGGGAGTTTTGTTTTGTTTTTTTTTTTTGTCCAGCATTCTAGCTGGAAGCTGGAAAACAACAGGAGTAGGGCTGTGTATTCTCAGCTGATTCCTGGTCAGTGTATTTTTTCAGTTGTATAATTTCCCTTTCCCCATTTATTTCCTTTCCCTTGATCTTACTGATCCTGTTGTGTGTGTGGTTTTTTTAAAGTTCGTTCTTGTTTTGTTTTTTTATGTTTGTCTGTTTTGTCTGTTTGTTTGTTTTACGGGGCAATGGGGGTTAAGTGACTTGCCCAGGGTCACACAGCTAGTAAGTGTCAAGTGTCTGAGCGGATTTGAACTCAGTACTCCTGAATCCAGGGCCAGTGCTTTATCCACTGCACCACCTAGCCACTCTAATAAGTTTTTTCTTGTTCAAATTAATGCTGTTCTGTTGTGAGGGAGGCTGCCAGTCTCCTTCCTTTCCACCAATATTGCAGTGAGCCACTTAGCTCACACTCCCCGATTGAAATTGGTCCCCACAAACAGAATCAATGCATCCAAAATTAGAAGGGAGGCAGAAAGCTGAGAAACAATTATTAAAAACCAGACCTTCTGATAAAGGCCTCATTTCTAAAATATATCGACAACTAAATCAAATTTATAAGAATCCAAGTCATTCCCCAATAGTCAAGGATATGAACAGGTAGTTTTCTGATGAAAAAAATCAAAGCTATATATTGCCATATGAAAAAAAATTGCTCTAAAATCATTGTTGATTAGAGAAATGTAAATTAAAACAGCTCTGAGGTACCAGCTGACACTTACAGATTGGCTAATATGACAAAAAATGAAAATAATAAATGTTGGAGAAGCTGTCGAAAAATTGGACACTAATGCATTGTTGGTGGAATTGTGAAATGATCCTACATTCTCGAGAGCAATTTGGTATTATGCCAAAGGGCTATAAAGCTGTGTATAACCCATTGACTCATCAATACCACTATTAGGTCTTTTCCCAAAGAGATCATAAAAAAGAGAGAAAAGGACCCATATGTACAAAAAATTTATAGCTGCTCTTTTTGTGGTGGCAAGGAATTGGAAATTGAGGGGCTGCCCATCAATTGGGGAATGGCTGAACAATTTGTGGTATATGAATGTAATGGAATTCTATTGTGCTGTAAGAAACGATGAGCAGGAGGAGTTCAGAGAAACCTGGAAGGACTTGCACGAACTGATGATGAATGAGATGAGCAGAACCAGGAGAACATTCTACTCAGTATCAACACTGTGTGTGATCAACTGTGATGGACTTGACTTCTCTCTGCAATACAATGGTCCAAGATATATCCAAAGGACTCATGATGGAAAATGCTTTCCTAATCTAGAAAAAAAGGAACTATGGAATCTAGATTCAGAATTTTTTTTTGTTTTTCTTTTTGAGGGTTTTCCTTTTTGCTCTCATTCTTCTTGCACAGCATGGTTAATGCAGAAACATGTTTAATGTGATTGTACATATATACCCTATATCAGATTGTTAGCTGTCTTGGGGAAGGGGGAGGGAAGGGAGCAAGGGAGAAAAAATTAAACTAGAAATCTTATAAAAACAATTGTTGTGGGGCAGCTAGGTGGCGCAGTGGATAGAGCACCGGCCTTGAAGTCAGGAGTACCTGAGTTCAAACCCGGCCTCAGAAACTTAACACTTACTAGCTGTGTGACCCTGGGCAAGTCACTTAACCCCAATTGCCTCACTAAAAAAAAAACAAAAAACAATTGTTGCAAACTATCTCTTATATGTAACTGGAAAATAATAAAATACCTTTATGGAAAAAAAACAAATTACACCCTCTTACACACAATCCTAATTTGGAATAAAATAATATTTTCTTTTGGTGCTAGAGAAAGGAAACCAAGAGAGAAAATCCTTGGACTTCTCATGGGGAGAAGGCATAGCACAGAGACTTTGGTTCTCTGAGTTTACTTATCTCCTAAAACCAGAGAAAGGCAAATAATTTTATAGAGGACCCATGGTAGCAGAACTGTTGGGAAGATCACCTGACTGTGAAAAGTTTCCTTATTCTGGTATTCATCTGAGGGAGGACCATCAACTTACTTGTGGTGACTGACATTGGGTGATAGTTGGCTCTGATCTCTCCATCTATCTCAGTCCCTTTGTGCAACTCAGGCAGTAGTCAGTCCTAGTTTATCTCCCTTAGGGATGGGGGAGACTGGAATGAGGATGGCTGTCTTTGGAGTTAACTCACTTCTGATCAGGTGCTGCTAATCACTTTAGTTGTGTCTTTCCTTTGTTTAGCCTTCTTAAGGAGACGGTTCCTTGATTTACCCCAGAAAACTTCTGAGGTACCCCAGGCCCCTTATCAATTTTGAAATTCCTAAACAAGGAATGGGATATGAGGAAATGGGAAGGAATTTAAGAAAAATCGTAGTTTCTTTTGCACTGACAAAATAAAGAGCTTGAAAGTAAAGTGTTGTTGAAATTTGGAAAGAAGAACGTGAGGAAGGATTTGATCTAGGGAGAGGAGGACATGAGAAACATTTTTTGGTTATATGGAAAGTATAGAAATATATTTCAAGCATTATGTTACTAGCATTAGCAGTGTCTATTTAGTATATATGCAAGGAATAGCCTTGACAATTCATTACTGCACAGGAGAGGTTATGTTTGCAATTTCTGTTTCAGAAAAGTTTCTTGGGGTCCTACAAATAAGGGTAAAAGAAAAGACAATCACTTTAATCTTTAGCAGTAGACCAAGTGAATATTGAATTTGAAGGGCTACCAGTAAATGACCCTTGGATAAATGACGATTTATATTAATTATTATATATTTATATTATTATATTATATTATTTATTATATATTTATATTTATTTATCATTTTGTTCCAAAATTAAATCATCATATCACCTCATTTATACAGATATGTGTTTTCCTATCAGGATAATTGTGGTATTGCATTACCCCGTGTCCATGTTTTCTGGCAACATCAAATTTCCTAAGTGGGAAACAGGGATTGTTTTTTGTTTGTTTGTTTCTGAACTCTTTTGGTTTCAGTGTCTAAACTTTTGAAAGACTTGGCTGGAGGCTTTCTACCAGTGAACTGATGATAGAAACTGAGATGCCTTGATCCCAAACTGGCTCTGGGTTCCTCAGACCTGCGATGGACTTGATCACATTTCCCAAGCAATCTACTTGGACTTCCTGTCAAAAATTAGTAAAAATGTTCAGAGAGAGACAGAGACACCATGCCAATCTGGATTCATGTGTCTGCCTATGAAAAATGGACAGTTTTTTTTTTAATGATCAAGGACAGGGAACAACAAGGTGGTGCAGTGGATAAAGCACTGACCTGGATTCAGGAGACCTGAGTTCAAATGTGGCCTCAGACACTTGACACTAGTAGTGGTGACTCTGGGCAAGTCACTTAACCCTCATTGTCCACCAAAAAAAAGATAATTAGCAAGGACATGTTTGATTTGTTCCTTCAGCTCCCACCATAACCAGTTTTACTCTATGAGGCTTTGATTGATTTCTTGTAGTCTTTAATCTGCTTTTGTAGGATTCTTCTGTGAAACTCTTTTCTTGCAGATGATGTTTTTATTATTTTACTATGTGAACACAGTTGATTACAGTGGCATCTGTTCCTTCACCCTCCAGACCTTTAGCAGAGGCAATTTTACTGCTGACTGGTACCCTCTGTCCTTCCCATCCATTTTGGTTTGGAATTTTATTTTCCCAATTACAGTAAAAACAAATGTTGACATCAATTTTAAAAAACGTTTTGTTCCAACTTCTCTTTCCAGCCACTCCCTTCCCCGAATAACTCAATCAATTCAATATATGTTATATATGAGTAGTCATGCAAACATCTCCACATTAGCCAGGTTGTGAAAGAAAACATACAAAACAAAACTTCATATTGAGGAGCTAGCAAAAAGTAAACTTCAATCTCTTTTCAGATACAAACAGTTCTTTCTCTGTAAATGGATTGCAATTTTCAAAAGTCCTTTAGAGTTATACTGGATAATTGCATTGCTGAAAATAACCACTCCTTCACAGAAGAACATCTAAACTATTGCTGTTATTTTGTATACAGTACATTTCATTCTGCTTCAGTTTCATGTAGGTCTTTCCAGTTTTTCTAATAGCATCCTGTTCATCATATTCGGTTTCATATAAAGTAATTAACAAAAAGGAAGTATGTTTCAATCTGTATTCAAATACCATCAGTTCTCTCTCTGGAGATGGACTGCATTTTTCATAAGTCCATTAATGCTGTCTTGGATTATTGCATTACAGAAAATAATTGAGTTATTCACACAGATCATCTCCTGATAACACTTTGCATAAGCTCAGTAGGTACCCCCATGTGGTTTCTGATAGTATCCTGCTCATCATCTTTTGTAGTAAGCTACAATTATATTATACTTTAAAGAGAAATTTCCTTACAATAAATTCAATAATAGATGACTTTTATATAGTAACCTTAAACTTGACATAGAATTTTCTTCACAATAGCCAGAAAAGTAAGTACCATATGTTTTGCCATTATCATCAATCAATCATGTTAACGTTTCCCTCCATCCTATTCCCTTCCCATGTTATTACTCTATTTTCTATGTTCTTTTACCCTATTCCTCCTCAAAAGTGTTTTACTTCTCACTGCCCCCCTCCATTGGCTCTGCCCTCTCTTCTTTCACCCTTCCCTCCTTATCTCCTTCCCCTCCTACTTTCCTTCAGGGTTAGATAGATTACTCCTTCCAATTGTGTATGTATGTTATTCCCTCTTGAGCCAACTCTAATGAGATTAAGGTCTTTGAGCTCTTTCTGATGTGTGTAAGGCTCCTTCTCTTTCCCACTCCTCCTCCATCGCTCCCCCACGTCCATATATCCTTTCCTGCTTCTTCCATGTGAGATTTCACCCCTCACCTCTCCTACCCCCCTCCCCCTCAATTTTACCCCAAAGATGTCATCATGGGGCAGCTAGGTGACACAGTGGACAAAGCACCCGCCCCTGGACCCAGGAGGACTTGAACCCAAATCCAGCCTCAGATGCAAGACACTCATCAACCATGACTGCCCACCCCCCCAAATAGAGAGAAACAAAAAATAAATGCTTTACAGGTATCATCCTACATAATCACTTCCCACCTGTGCCCTCTTCTAAATTTATTCCTATCATGTGCCCCAAAACTCAGAAGGTTCTTATAATTTAGATATATCATCTTCCCTTGTAGGAATAGAACTGTTTAATTTGTTAATATCCCTCATGATTTCTTTTTCCTGTTTATCTTTTTATGATTCTTTAGGATCTTGCATTTGAAAGTCAAATTTTCTATTCAGTTCAGATATTTTTATAACAAATACCTGAAAGTTCTCTTTTTCATTGAAGTCCAATTTTTCCCCTGAAAGATTATACTCAGTTTTGCTGGGTAGTTGATTTTTGGCTGTACTCCCCTTTCCTTTGCCCTCTGGAATATCATATTCCATGCCCTCTGGTCCTTTAATGTAGATGCTGCTAGATCTTGCTTTATCCTTATTGGAGCTCCACAGTATTTGAATTCCTTTTTTCTAGCTGCTTGCAGTATTTTGTCCTTCACCCTGGGAGTTCTGGAATTTGGCTATTATACTCCTGGAGGTTTTCCTTTTGGGATCTCTTTCAGGAGGTGTTCGGTATTTGGATTTTCTTTATTTGTATATGGTTTCTCCTAAAGTTCTCTGCCATTTGTTCAGTCATAATTCTTAGTCAATTATTTTCATCAGAAAGAATATGTATCTCATCTATGTCTCTAACTTTATCTTCAAAGTCTTTCTGAAAGCCTCTATGGCCAAAGGCCAATTCATATTTTTTCTTGGAACCTTTAGATGTAGAGGCCTTAATGTTGCTATCCTCTTCTAAGGGTACAGCTCAATCTTCTTTGTCACTAAAGAAGATTTTTATGGTTTCCAACTTTCTCTGCCTGCTCATCTTGCCCCTTTCACTTGACTTTTAAACTCCTTCTTATTGTGGGGTCCTGCTTCCAGGTTATACTCTCCCAAGATTCGGGGCTCCCAAGTGTTATGATTTTTGTGTGTGTGAGGCAAATGGGGTTAAGTGACTTGCCGAGGGTCACACAGCGAGTAAGTGTCAAGTGTCTGAGGCCAGATTTGAACTCAGGTCCTCCTGAATCCAGGGACAGTGCTCTATCTACTGCACCACCTAGCTGCCCCACAAGTGTTATGATTTAATGAGTGGCATTTTCTTCATTCACCTGGCCTTTTCTCTGGTCCCTCTATAACCCCAGCATACCTTGCTAATTAACCAGGCAGCAAAACTTTGTGTGCTATTGGTTATTAGCTCTGAATGAGTCTGCACCTCTTTCCCACCTGGGCCGCCACTGCTCAAAATGTCTTCCTGGTTCCTAGCTGGGGTAGGACATACAAAATCCCCCTTTGCCCTCCATATACACCCATAGACTCCCCCTGGCCAGCTGTTCAGCCCTCTTACCAGACCGTGAGCTTAGTTCCAGAAGACACTGGCACTGCAGCTGATTTGAAGGCTTGGGGGTAGAGTTTCTGGGGTGCAACCTACCTGGGGCTGAATCTGTTTCAGTGAGATCACAGGGCTAGACTCCACTCCCAGCCTGGCTCCCTCCCTACCCAACTTCCAAGCTGTCTTGGCTGGAAAATAATCTCAGCCATCTTTGCATGTGTTCTTCTGCTCCAAGAGTTTGTTTTCTGCTGTGTTTGGAGGTGTTTTTTTTAGTAATTGTGTCAATAATTCTGAGCATTACTGCCTTTCCTCTGCCATATTGGGTCCACCCTGGAAATTCTCTTTCCTATCCATATTTTTCTGTTTAGAATTTTATTTTCCAAAATATATGTAAAAAACATATTTTGCTATCCTCCCTCCCTTCCCACCTCCTACCCCCAAGAACTCAAGCAATTCAATATAAGTTGTATATGAGTAGTCATGGAAAATATCCCCACATACCTAGGTTGTGAGAGAAAACATAAAAAAGCAAAACTTCAGATTAAGGAATTGTCAAAAAAATATGTTTCAATCTGTTTCAGATACCATCAGCTCTTTCTCTATAGATGAATTGCAATTTTCATAAATCCTTCAGGGTTATATTGGATCAGTTGCCTTGCTGAAAATAACCATGTGTTCCAGCCAATCATCTTACATTATTGCTGTTAGTTTGGTATACAATACATTTCACTCTGCTTCAGTTCATGTAGGTCTTTCCAGGTTTTTCAAATAGATCCTCTTCATCATAACTTTGATATAGTACCTTAAACTTGACAAAGAATTTTCTTCACAATAGCCCAGCAAAGTAAGTACCATACATTTTGCTCATTATAGTCAATCATCATAACTATTTCCCTCCATCCTATTTCCTTCCCATGATATTCACTCTATTTTCTATGTTTCTTTTACCCTATTCCTCCTCAAAAGTGTTTTACTTCTCACTGCCCCCTCCATTGCTCTGCCCTCCCTTCTTTCACTCTTCCCTCCTTATCCTCTTCCCCTCCTACTTTTCTGTAGGGTTAATAAATTACTCTCCCAATTGGTTGTGTATGTTATTCCCTCCTTGAGCTCACTCTAATGAGATTAAGATCTTTGAGCTAATTCTGTGTAATAAATTTTTCTTCCTCCTTCCCTCCTCAACCCTCCCTATGAAATCAAGCAATTCGATATGTTGTTACATGTGCAATTATGCAGAACATCTTCACCTTTCTCAAAAGTGTTTTGCTCTCTACTGCTCCCTCCCCCAATCTGCCCTACCTTCCTTACCCTCTTTGCCCCTTCTTATCTCCTTCTCCTCCCACATTCCCTTGGGGCAAAAATATATTACTATACCCACTTGAGCCAATTCTGATTATAGTAAGGTTCACTCACTCTCCCACTCCTTCCCCACTTCCCTTCCCCTCCATAAGTATTTTTTCTTGTTTCCTTCATGTGAAATACCCCTCCACAGTCCACCTTTGCACTTGCCCCTCCCCCAGTCCATTCTTTCTACCCTCAACCCTATTTTAAATATGTCATCATGGGTTAGCTAGGTGACACAGTGGACAAAACACCATCCCTGGCTGGAACCAGGAGGCCCTGAACCCAAATCTGGCCCCAGACATAAGAACACCCCACCCTGTTTGCCGCACAAGAACAAGGATAATCAAAAAATGCTTTACAGATATCATCCCTTCATATTCAGTTCAGACCTGTGTCCTCTATGTATTCCTTTCAGCCACCTTCATACTGAGAAAGTTATTATGAGTTCAAAGTATTATCTTCCCATGTAGCAATGTAAACAGTTTACTCTTTTAATATCCCTCATGATTTCTTTTCCTATTTATCTTTTTGGTGCTTTCTAAGGTCTTATATTTGAAAGTCAAATTTTCTGTTCAGTTCAGGTGTTTTCATCAGAAATGCCTAAAAGTCCTTTTTTCACTGAAGTCCCATTATTTCCTCTGAAAGATTATAATTAGTTTTGCTGGTATGTGATTCTTGCCTGTAGTCCCAGTTCCTTTGCCCTCTGTAATATCATATTCCATGCCCTCTGGTCCTTTAATGTAGAAGTGGCTAGATCCTGTGTTATCCTGACTGTGGCTCCACAGTATTGAATTCCTTTTTTCTAGCTGCTTGCAATATTTTCTCCTTGAACTGGAGCTCTAGAATTTGGCTATAATATTCCAGGAGGTTTTCCTTTTGAGATCTCTTTCAATTTCTATTTGCCTTCTGCTTCTAAAATATCAGGGTGATTTTCTCTGACAATCCCTTGGAAGATGCTGTCTAAACTCTTATTTTAGTTATGGTTTTCAGGTAGTCCAATGATTTTCAAATTATCTCTCCTGGATCTATTTTCCAGGTCATTTATTTTTACAAGGAGATATTTCATATTGCCCTCTATTTTTTATTCATTTGGATTTTCTTTACTGTGTCTTGGTTTCTCATGAAGACACTGGCTTCCGTTTGTTCAATCTTGATTCTTAGGCAATAATTTTCTTCAGAGAGACTTTTTATCCCCTTTTCTATTTGACTTTTCAAGCTGTTGACTTTTTTTTCTCATGACTCGTCTGCATTGCTCTCATTTCTCTTTCCATTCTTTCCTCCACCTCTCTAAATCTTCCCTCTATCTCTCCTACTTTCTCTTCAAAGTTGCTTTTAAGCACTTCCATGGCCTGAAACCAATTCATATTTTCTTGGAAGTTTTGGATATAGGGGCCCTGAGTCTGCTATACTCTCTGAGGGTGCACCTTGATCTTCCTTGTCGCTAAAGAAATTTTTGATAGTTCTCAACTTTCTTTGCTTGCTCATCTTGTTGTCTTTTATTTGACTTTTAACTCCCTCTTACAGTGGGGCCCTACTTCCAAGCTACACTGTCCCAAGATTCAGAGGGTGCCAGGTGTTTTGGTTTGATGGAGGGCATGTTCTCTGACCTGCAGATAACCCTCAAACCAACTTGCTAATTATCCAGCCAGCAGACCTATGCGTGATGTAGTTCTTAGCTTGGAGGAACCTGCACCCCTCCCCAACCTGGGCCTCCAGCCACACAAGATTTCTTCCTGGTTCCCTGCTGGGCTGGGGTAGCTGAATTGCTCTGTAGGTCCCCCAAACACCCCTTTATTCCCCACCTATACCACAGCCAACCATTTAGCCCTCTCACCTGACTGTGAGCTTAGTCCAGAAGTCACCAGTGCTGCAGCTGATTCGGAGGCTCCTGGGTAGTTCCTCTTGTGCAGTGTGTCTGGGTCTGTGTTGGCACAATTGTGGTGTCGCCCTCTGGTTCCAGCCCAGCACTGCCCCCCTTTAATCTGGAAAATTATCTCAACCTATCTTTTTGTGCTTTTTGCAGCTCCAGGGTTTGTTTTATTGCTGTTTGGGGGGGTAATTGTGTCAGGAGTTTTGTGCTTTTAATGTGTTTCCTCCACCATGTATTTCCTATCCATTTCTAAGCCTGGCCTTCTTGCTATCTCCCAGATTTTGTAAATGTCAGAGAATATCTCAACCAGGCTGATGAGATCCCAGTAGAGGATCATGGAGGCAGAAGGAGGGAGGCAGGAGAGCTGGGTGTGAGCACAATGCAGCCTGAGCTGTGCTTGGCTGGGGCAGGGGGAGATAACTGGTCCTTTCCAAGAATGAAGAATGTATAGCATGATTACCTTCCCTGCTCCCAGAGTTTCTGCAGCCTCACTTAACAACCTTCAAACACTTTATAAAGGCTTTATTCTCATCAGAATTGGCTCAGTCAAGAGGGTATAGTAATATATATCTTGACCTAAAGGAAAGTGGGAATGGAAGGGGAAAAGGGGGGAGAGGAGGGCAAATTGGGAGAGAGGGCAGTAGAAAACAAAACACTTTTGAAGAGGGGTAGAGTGAAAGAAGATAGAAAAATAGAGCAAATATCAAGGGGAGGGAATAGAATGGAGCATAATACAGTGAGTAATAGTAACTGTGAAAGAAATGATGATCAGGATGCTATTATAAGTCCTTATGGAAAATGCAAAAATGCAACAGATAAAGAACTGATGGTATCTGAATACACGTTGAAGTATATTTTTTTTAGTTTCTCTTTTTGAAGTTATTTTGTGTGTTTCTTGCACTGCCTGACTAAGGTGGAGCTGTTTTGCCTGATTGCACATGTATAACTTTTATTGAATTGCTTGATTTCTTTTTTTTAGCTGGTGGAGCACTTTAATTCTTGAGTGTCTCCCCCGAGGAAACAAGAGTACAGAAGCTAAGTCGCCCCCTGTAAAGGGAAAATCAACAGTCAGACATGACTACTGGCAGGCCTTGATGCTAATGACACACTTAAAAAATGTTGGGCCACCAATGATTCTGAAAAAGTGTTAATCTGCTAATATGACACAGTGGTAGAAATAGGGGGTAGGTATTAGGAAGGGATCACATTCAGTTACTAGTGTTACTCCAAAGAGCTAAAAACACTTTAAAAAGTCAGTACAACAAATGTCATACATTCCTTTAAAATGAAAAACAAAACAACATACTCATTTTACTGGCCGGTAACCAAAGTCAGAGAGAGATTGTGACTTGTAAAAGATACATGTTAGTTGTGTAGAAAACAGAACCCAGGTGATCTGACTCACCAGGTATGTCAGTGGAGTAGGTGGGCAAAACTTTACTCCCTCCTCTCTCCTACTTGTTCACTTATATGGGAAGGGAGGGAAATTAGACCAAGCTAAAGCAGCTCACATAGTAGTTTTAGTGCAGTAACCCTGTTCCCCTTATTCTGAACATCATGCTTTCCTCCAATCTATTCATAGAATGAGCCTTCTCAACTGAAGCCCTGAGTGACTTGCCCAAGGTCACACAACTGATTAGTACAAAGCTGGGACTAAAAATAAACCCCCTAACTCCTGGTCCTAGGCTCCTTCCATTATGCCACCTATTCTAATTATTCCTCACTTAAGTTGAGACCTTCTGTTGGCATTCAACCTGATTCATAGACTGGGAAAAGTTAGATTTGGAGGGAAAAGGAAGAGGAAGTGGCTTGTAGTAGTGTCTGAGCCAGCTCATTTTCAAGTCAAGATATGGCAGAGACTGGGTGGGGGGGCAATAGAAGTGGAAAGCTTAGTGGATACCAAATTAAATAAGAAACCACCCCAACATATTCATTTAAAAATGTTTGGCTTTAATTTTTAAGGGGTAGGTCTACCAGGTGGTCTCCAAGGAGGAATGAAAATTTTCCCTTGATTTTTCCCTCTAGACTTGTAATGTTTTTTAGGGTCCCTATTTCTTACTTTCCTAGCCAGAGTCTGTATGGCAATGGAATGGCAGCTAAGTTTGCTTCCTGCACTCTTCTTTTCACCCTCCTGGTCACTCACATGTTGAATTGCTTTGTGTGGCAATTTCTCAAAGTGGGCAATCCATTCTTTCATTAAGTCCAGTGTTATAGGTATAAGACTCACGAGTGAGTCCATAGTGATTCCTTGCCTCATCGCAGCTCAAGTGGTTGACCACATCATGTGGGTATCTTTTCATGTTTCTCCAGGGTCTTGTATTTGAAAGTCAAATTTTCTATTCAGTTCAGGTCTTTTCATCACAAATGCTTGAAAGACCTCTTTCTCATTGAAATCCCATTTTTGCCTCTGAAAAATTATACTCAGTTTTGCTGGGTACGTGATTTTTGGCTGAAGTCCCAGTTCCTTTGCCCTCTGGAATATTCCATGACCTTTGGTCCTTTAATGTAGAAGTTGCTAGATCTTGCTTTATCCTTATTGCAGCTCCACAGTATTTGAATTCCTTTTCTAGCTGCTTACAATATTTTCTCCTTGACCTCGGAGTTCTGGAATTTGGCTATAATGTTCCTGGAGGTTTTCCTGTTGGGATCTCTTTCAGGAGGTGATTGGTGGATTCTTTCAATTTCTATTTTACCTTCTGCTTCTAGAATATCAGGGCAATTTTCCCTCACAATCTCTTGGAGGATGGTGTCTAAGCTCTTGTTTTGGTCATGGTTTTCAGGTAGTCCAATGATTTTCAAATTATCCCTCCTAGATTTATTTTCTAGGTCAGCTGTTTTTCCAAGGAGAAATTTCACATTGCCCTCTATTTTTTCATTCAATTGGATTTGCTTTACTCTCTCTTGGTTTCCCATAAGGTCACTAGCTTCCATTTGTTCAATCCTAATTCTTAGGCAGTTATTTTCATCAGACAGTTTTTTAATCTCCTTTTGGCTTTTCAAACTGTTGACTTTTTTCTCATGACTCTCCTACATCGCTCTCATTTCCCTTTCCATTCTTTTGTCCTTTTCTCTACATCTTCTTTCTATTTCTCCTATTTTCTCTTCAAAGTCCCTTTTGAGAGCTTCCATGGCCTGAGACCAGTTCATATTTTTTCTTGGAAGCTTTGGATGTTGGAGCTTTGACCCTGTTATTATCTTCTTCTTCTGAGGTTGTATTGTGGTCTACCTTACCCCCGAAGAAGTTTTTGATAGTCTTCTGCTTTCTCTGCCTACTCATCCTGGCTTACTATTTCTTGGCTTTAACTCCTTCTTTAAGTGTGGTGCTGCTTCCAGGACACACTGTTCAAGCTTCAACATGCCCAGGGGGATGGTTGGGCTTCTTCTCAGGCTGCCTGGCCTCACTCTCATTTGATTTTAAACTCTCCACTGGAGGGGGGGTGGGGCTGCTTCTCGGCTCCACTCCTGTTCTCAGCTTCAGAGGGTCCCAGGTGTTTGGATTGAAAGGGGGCAGGTTGTAATCTCACCTGGCCTGTTCTCAGGTCCGGAGATAACCTCAGGCCTGGAGATAACCTCAGGCCTGGAGATAACCTCAGGCCTACTTACTAAGGAACCAACCAGCAAAGCTTTCTGTGGTGTGGTTTTCAGCTTCCAATGAGACTGCTCCCCTGCTCCCCTCCCCCACCTGGGTCTCCTGCTACTCAGGATTTCTTCCTGGTTCCCCGCTGGGGTGGGACAGCTGAATCCTTCCCCCCAGTCCACTGGTACCCCTGCACTTACCCCTCCCCCCCCCAGCCAGCTGTTCAGTCCGACCCTGTGCTTGGTTCCAGAAGACACTGGTGCTGCAGCTGATTCGGTGGCACTGGACAAATTCCTCTGGGGGTGTCTGGTGTGTCGGCCCAATTGCGCGGTTAGGCTTTATTCGTGGTCCAGCATAGCCCCCTGAAATCTATCTATAGCTGGAGAAAACTCTCAGCCCATATTTTTGTGTGTTTTTCTGCTCCAAGGGTTCTTTTATTGCTATTTTTGGGGTGATTGTATCAGGAGCCCTGTGGGTTTAATGTCTTTCCTCTGCCATCTTGGCTCCACCCTCGAATTGCTTGATTTCTTAGGGAGGGGCGGGGAGGGAGGAAGAGAATTTGGAACACAAAGTTTCAACAAAATCAATGTGAAAATTTGTTTTTACATGTACCTTGGGGAAAATTCTAACTAAATAAATTTATATAAAAAAATTCTTGGACACTCCCCCTTCAAAACCCTCCCCCAGCCCTGTGGGGGCTTCAAGCTCTGGCACTAGGATCAAAAATTTACATCCACCCTCATACACAGACTGGGTTTGTGTACCCTGGGCCATTCCCTGGAGCTTTATTTCCCTCACTGTCCTCTCCTCTAACATGAGGAGTGATAGTGGCAGCCAGCTCACTGCTTTCTGATGAGGATAACAGGAGCTTTTCCATTCTCTTCTGTGATGTTTGAGGTCACTCTTCCTTCCCTGATGTAAGGGCTCTTCTCACTCAGCCCCCCATTCTGGTGCTCTCCAGCTCTAACATTCTCTTCTCCATGGCAACTCCTAGACTAGGCATTCTCTATGTGTTTTCAGATCTCTACAATCCCAGAAATTCCATGTTCTTGTGACATGTCAGGCTTTGGTGTCTTATGAATTGATGCATTTCATTGAAAATTACTGCTCATGTGTCTTAGCAATGCAGTGGTTTACAAAGAGAAATGGAAGTCCTTTCAAGTGGTCTCCAATTAACCCTTTACTGTTTTGAATAAATGAAATATTGAGGATTTGGCCTCTGGTCTGTGGGGCCTGGAGCTGAGGTTGCTGCTGGGGTTGGGGGAAGCCATGCCTGAGGCTTCAGAGTAGACTTGGGCAGATCTTGTGTCCATTGGGGAGCCTGGTAGTCCTTGTAGGATTCTGTTGGTGCATTAATGGTTATTGGTTTTGTCCTTTATTCTTAATGAGGATCATAACATCAAGAGGTGATGTCATTCTTTACAGTGAATTGTATTCAAGTGAAGGAGGGCTGTGTAAATTCACCAACCTCACTCTCTCCTCCTCAGCTATCTGGGTCCAGTGACAAGATATATGTGGGGAGGACTGGAGATGGCCTGAATGCAGTGGCAGCCCTTGGCCTTTTTAATATTTATGTAAACTTTATTTTTTAAAGTTATACATGTGCAGTAATACAAAACATATCAGTCAAAAAAAAAAACTTTAGAAAAAGGAACTAACAAGAACCACCACAAAATATACTGCCATCTTTATTCAGATACCATCATTCCTTTCTCTTTAGAGGGACTGCATTTTTCAGAAGTCCTTCAGAGTTGCATTGCTGAAATTAACTGAGTCATTCGCAGCAGATCATCTTACAGTATTGCTGTTATTTTGTATACAGTACATTTCACTTTGCATCTGCTCATATAAATCTTTTTAGGTTTTTCTGATGGCATCCTGCTCATCTTTGTCTATAATAAACTACATTTATATAGTACTTTAAAGGGAGATTCCCTTGCAAAACACCTATTATATTTACTATTGCAACAATAATAGCTAACATTATATGATACCTTTTATCTGACAAAGAATTTTCTTCACAATAGACCAGCAAAGTAAAAGTAAGTAAAGTCATTATCATCATCATTATCTTACATTGCTCTTGCCTTTACTTCATTATTTTTTTACCAGGTTACTAATGCTAACTGTATTTTCCTCCATCCTATTCGCTCCCCATGATATTTACTCTATTTTCTATCTTCTTTTACCCTTTCCCTCCTCAAAAGTGTTTTGCTTCTGACTGCCCCCCCCCCAAATCTGCCCTCTCTTCCTTCACATCTCCCCCCTTATCCCCTCCCCCTCCCACTTCCCCACAGGGAAAGTTATATTACTATACCCACTTATTCCCTCTTTGAGCCAATTCTGATGAAAGTAAGATTCATTCACTCCCTTGCTCCTCCCCCATTTCCCCCCACTCCATTAACTTTTACTTGCTTCTTTTATGTGAGATACTTTCCTCCATTCCACTTCTCCCTTGGCCTTTTGAATCTCAGACCTTTCACATATATCAGTTGGGCTTAGGCAACAGGCACAAGTGGCAGAGGAGAATTCTCTCTGTGGAGAATAAGTCTCCTGAGGAGGTTGAGGATGTAGATGAGGCTATTGGGCCTCTATAGTTGTGCTTGGCGTTAAGGATAAAATTATATATTTAAAGTTATATATTTATATTATATGGTTATATATTTAAGGTACAGATGAATATTTCATAGGGTTTTATGTTTGGCCCCTGCCTATACATTATGCTGAAATTGTAAAATGATACTGCAACTCAGTTCATATGCTATCTTTGGTTTTAGCTTATTTTCATAAATGTTCTGTTTATTATATCCTTTGCATCTACATATTTGTCCACAAGGCATTATAAAGCAGCCAAGAATGGGTGAAATAATGCTATATAAAGCCTTTTTGGGTCACATTGCCATGGTATTGATTTTTGGGGTTTTTTTGGTATAAGGCACATAAGTGACAGAATGTGTAATGTTGTATGCCCAGGACAGTTACATTGAGTGGCTCAAACACTGTAAAAAATGCTTTTTCTTCATTGTTTAATGTTAAGAAAATGATTCTGTTAACAATTTCCCATGCTGTGTAACAAACTCTGTTCCAATGTTTGTTTACAAAAGTCTGGATATCATTTCTGGAAACAATAGTTCTCTTGATTAAGGTCTTCTTTTGTAAAAGGAACAAGTCATTCACCAAAATAACCAAAGTTTTACAAAATTTGAATTGTAATGTGAATTACTGATTGAAGTTATTATATAATTCAATGTATAAATCTGTTGAGATGAGACATACATATTTCACTCTTTTGAGGGGATAAAAGTAAATATTTTCATATTCTTCAACTAAAGACAATTGAGAGGGGGTAGATATGAGCCTCTCTCAGGGTGATAAGGAAATTCACAGCACTTCATGACTAGAACACAAGGGTTAATGAAGTGTTACAAGCTCTCTGTTATCCTACATCTCAGAATTCCCTTATCTAAAGGCCTCGTTGACTATGGAATTCTGGGACATTCCCAGTTTGAGTCCATTGAGTAGGAGTGTAAGAAAAATGTTTCTTCAGGACATGCTCAACTCCCATTTTTCAGGATTGGTTTGTAGGTACAGCTCCAGGAGCTCTGGGGTGAGGGTCTCAGCTCATTGTTGGTATAAAGCTGGACCATGGGATCAAGTGGGAACTGGAACTCAGGAGGGTTGGAGATTTGTCTGCTTGCTAGAGGACTAATTGTTGTTGTTGTTTTTGAATTGTGTCCAACTGCTCATGACCTGATGAAATTTATTCATGGAATTTTCTTGGCAAAGATACTTGGAGTGGTTTGCCATTTCCTACCCTAGTGTGGCTCCATTTGATAGATGAAGACCTGAGGCAAATAAGGGTTAAGAGACTTGCCCAGGGTCACATAGCTAGCAAGTGTTTCAGGGTGCATCTGAACTCAGATCTTCCTGACTCTTATCCCAGTGTTCTATCTACTATACCACCTAGCTGTTGCAAGAGGGGACTAACAGTAAGAAAATAATAAGAGTCTCAAAACTCTTGCTGATTGGGAAGATCTTCTGGATCTGACTATGGCGGGCCACCCAATTCCCCATTAGAGAGCATGTTTAGTGGAATTAGGAGCCAACCCTTATCCAGAGCAGTGAAACTATTGTCCTTACATGTCCTTGGGTCCCTTTTTCCTGACCTGGGCCACCAATCTCTGCAGCCACTTCATCAGAATCCTTCCCTTTTCATCCTCTCAGCCTTTCATTTGTGGCCTGTATTGATAGGATCAATTTCGGAAATGTTTTTCTCTATGGGTCATGTTACTTCCAGTTAAAATTCTTCACTTCTCCCCTGAATTGTTCGATTTCTGAGTATAAACATAGAAACGATATTTCTCTCTTGATACTCATTTGGTATGAGTAAATGTTGGCTTCATCAAGATTTTTGGTGCAAACATTACAAGTGCCAGTCTACAAAATGAAGGCAGAAAAATATAAGACCATTTCTATTTAATAATTTTTTAAATTACATAAATATTTAAAATTAGAAAACAGCAAGATATCAAGGGTTAAATCAAGGGAAATAATGTAAAAATATCAGGGATGAAGGAGGAATCAGAAACATGGTAATTCATAAACCAGTGTTTAATAAATACCAACACATAAATTACTTAGGAAGTTACTACATATTTCAGAATAATTGCTAGGTAAACTAGAAAGGAGTCTGAGAGAAATTAGGTTTTGATCAGGAATTTCTACTATCTTTAACAAAGGAGTCATAAATAAATATGTGTCCTTAATAATGAATATCAACATATTATGCTTCAGCTGAAGTCAAGACAGCAGAGGTAGCAATTCTTATCTCAAACAAATCAAGACATTAATTCCTTCTGAAAAAAAATCCCTATTTGATAATAATTGTTGGGAAAACTAGAAAGGAATATGAGAGAAACTTGCTTTGGAGCAAGAATTTTTGCTGTCTTCAACAAGATATCCTAAAGAGATATGACCTTAATAGTGAATATTATCAAATAGCAAGTTCCAAGAAGGAAAGGTCATATACCTTTCACAGCTATGGGTCAAAGTAGTCTTAAAGGGACAGAAGCTATTAGAAATGACAAAATAGATAACTGATTACATGAAACGGAGAGACTTCTGTACAGACAAAATCGGTGCATCTCAGAGAAGTAGGGAATTGATCAAATAGGGGAGAAATGTCTTTCATCAAATTTACTAGATAAGTGTTTAGTTTTGAAGATATGCAACTAAAATATAGGTATACATATAAATGTAGATAATATATGTATATGTGTAAAAATTCAAGGATATTACTGATAGAATTATGAAAATACTTACAGTAGCAAACCAAGTTTTCCCCACCAATTACACAACAGCTAAAGAAAGTTCAGGATGTTCATGTCATGGAATACTACTATGCGGACACAGACAATGTAGTATAATTACTGGAGACTTACTATAGGAAAGCTCCACCATAAGGAGAATACCTCAGAGGGCAAGGCCATGTGGCTTTTCCATGGTATCAGGAAGTGATGTTTGCTCATGGGTGCTGTCTATCAAGGCTACCAGCCAATCAACTTGAGGAGCCTCCTATTTTCTGGGAGGGGCCAGGAAGGAGGAAGGAGGGCCTGCGCGGAGAGCTCTGTGTCTTTTTGGGTTCCTGCCTTGGTGGTGATGGCAGGAAAAGACAGAGAGGAGCTGAGGAAAGATAGGATTGCGAGGCTCTAAGAATTCTGTTCTCAATCTTTCTCTTTCTTTATTTCAATAAACCCTTAAAAATCTAAACTCGTTTTATCAGTAATGTTAGGCAGTTTTCCCCCAAAACTGGGGGAAGAGATTAGAACCCACATTTAGAATCTTAAATTACACAGTAGTTAATAAATACAGAAACATAGAAAGACTCACCATATCAGGTGAAACTTGAAGTAAACACCAGAAAGAAAAGAACATAAAGTGACTCCGATCATGTAAGTGGAAAGAACAACATAATCTAAAGTGAATGCTGTACAATCATATTATCCTGGCATGGTTCCAAAGAAGAGATAGAAGAAGACTCCCTTCCCCTCATCTTTTACAGATGTGGCAGATCCACTATTGTGGTATAGTGCATAGATTGTCAGACATTTTGGATGTAGTGATGGAAACTGTAGAATTTTCTTCTTTATTAGTGTTAATCTTAGAGGATGCTTTACAGGCCTTAAAGTGCTAGGTGATAGCAGCTGGCATAAGGATTTGGAGCACTTGACTCACAACAGCCTCAGGAGGGAGGTAGTGCAGCTATCTGTTTCACAGTTCAGAAGGTGGACAGATGAAGTGACTTCTAAGGTGTACCTGGCTCTCTTGGGAGAAAAACCTGTCAACCATGCTTATGTTTTATCTTCTTTATGATCATTTCTACACCAATTTCTTAAGTCTAGACAATCGACAAAGCAGTAAAAATAGCCCAGAATTGTATCATTTCTTGGATGTCAGAGAAGTGTATAAAGGCTGTCAGGGGAAAAGACCTAAGCTTAGTCTGATTTTTTTTTTTTTGCAAGGAAGAGGGCAAGGTGATGGCCTAGTTTCTGCCTGGAGAGAAAGGAAGCATGGCTTGATATGGGGCTGGCTAAATGTAGTGTGCTAGGTAAAGGAGGCTAGGCAGGGAGAAGGTATCCAAAGCAGTGTGGATAAAGTCCCCAAAGGTTATTTCTTCTTGAGTTTAGGGGAGTGAATTCTGAGATGGTGATGTGAAGCACTTATTCACTGTGTAATTAAACCCTACCTCCACTGCCATCCCCATAGTAACTCCCATTCCAGACATGTCATTTCCCTTCTCTGGGGCCCTTTTCCTTCATCTGAACAATGGGCATCATAATACTTCCACTTTCCAGTTTGGAATTAGGGTGTTAATATGAATATATGGATCACCTGGATTTGATGGAGGTACCTCATTTTCCAAGGGGAGTTTTATAAAACCCTGGATTCATAGGAGCAAAATGTCCTTCAGCTGAACTCAGAACCTGAACCCAGATAGCTAGCAGATAAAAGACCCTACCTAGTGACTTCTTTTCCCTCAGGATAGTAAGTCCCTATGTTATGGTCACATCTGAGCTTTCTCATCCTTTCCAAACCCTTTTTTGGAATCCTATAGTCTTATCATGATGCTTCTCTATTTCCTCCACACTTGTAATAACTGAAATTGTTAAACTGCTTTTTGCTTCTGGGTTGATTTCTGTATCATACTATTGAAACTGACAATGCCCTGTGATCAGTGGACTCAAACCATATATACCCTCAGAATTGGGGAGTCCTCTGAGAATCTGTCTTAGGAGGGAAGTCTCGACATGATCATGTTTTGTTAACTTTCTTCTTGGGACAATAAAATATTAAATTGATATTTATGGCTTTCTCTGTCTGTCTCTGATTTGTTTTCATAGGAGAAATTAAACATTATTTCTCTGATCTGTTTATTTCAACAGGCAGATACATCATGTTCTCTGATATGGTTCAATGTAGGAGATATAAGATGTAATTTCTCTGATCTGTTTATTAATTTGTAGGAGTGATTAAACATTATTTCTCTGATTTGTTTGTAGGAGGCAGGCAGATACAAAAAAATATTTGACAAGGGTGAGAATTCTTACAGAGCACTTGTGAGTATGAAAAGGGACCTGTAAAAAGTTCTTTGTAATCAATAAAGCACATGTGACATGCAGAGTATTCCTTAACATTCAGAGACTCCCTTGGGAAATTCAAGATGTCAATCATATATTTGGTCTATGGAGAGACTTATGGGTACCTGACTAGGAGGTGATCATTTTTTCTTTGAATGAAATGATGGATGATGGATTCCATGTTTCTTTTTCTCCTGACTCAGTTCTTCTACCCACAGCTGCTTTGCATTGTATGTCTCTCAATATATTCTATTGTGAGAAAAAAATGATGGGGGTTGGGAGGGTTGGGGGGGGGGTGACCCAGAGGATTCCCCTTACTCGTGGGAACCTTGTCTGATCTCTTTTAAGGCCAGCCCAGAGTCAGGAAAGTTGGATCTCAGACTCTGAATAGAAACAATAGAGATTAGAACCACACCTACCTAAAAGCTTTGTCCTCAGAGGGTCAGTCTTTCACAGACCCTGAGCTGCAGGGCACTGCTTATTTTGATATGAAGCACCCTCAAGTAATGCCAATCAATGAACTAGAGTGTTACTGGCCAATTAGCTTGGGTCAAGGTGCAGTGACCCACCTCTACCTGAGAGAGGACAGGTGGGTCTCTCTCTCTCTCTGTCTGTCTCTCTGTCTGTCTCTCTCTCCCTCACTCTTTTGGCCTGCTGGAGGGGGCAGCCATGCTGCCCTCTGGATCTCTTCTCTATCCTAGGTAATGTAGGGTTTCTGTACTTTCAGAGCCATGTGTTCTCTTTTAATAACATTTAATATGATTTAGTAAATGCTTAATGCCAAAGACTGGTGCTATATCCTTGAACTTATAAGTATCAAAATATTAGAAAACCCAGCTAAGTTCCATATACTTTAGGACAGAGATATGCACACCCAATATATTTCAGATGACAGAAAAATACATATATGTATATATGTATATTGTGTGTGTGTATACACATACAATACATACATGGATATGTATTTGTATACATACATACATATGCATATATGAGATCTGGTATACATTTACTATCTCCCATTGGATGGCAGTGCCTATGGATTTAGGTCTATGCCCAGCTGGTTGCTTAGAGAAAAGAGGGAAAAAAAACCCCTCCTCCTCTTGGCTGAGGGATCATCATGATACCTGCCTCATAAGGAGCCAGCAGTGGCACAGAGAATTAGTTCTCTAAGATATCTATCTCCTTGAGAAGGAGAAAGGCAAATAGTCTTATGGAGGACAAGTGGTTTAGGGACCCATGGGTGATCATCTGACTTTGTAAATTTGCCCTATTGGGGGTGATCACCCCAGGAAGGACCATCCCCAACTGATGGTGGCTGGGGGAACTTGGCCAAGAGGTAGCTCTGCTGGGATCAATTTTAATGTTAGTGCAGGACCAGCAAATGTAAAGGGAAGACAGCTTAATCGGGATTGGGGGGTAGGGAGTGAGCAGTCAGCTTGGTATGCAGGTCACTGGGGGTATGACCTCACACATGGGGCTAGACTTCATGAGAGTGTCCTCGACCTTTGGACCTGTACCACATTCTTTTTTATGTAATAACCATTTTTATTTATACTTTGGGATACAATTTTTATCCCTCCTTTTCTCTCTCCCCTCCCCTCTCCCAGAGAGGGCAAGCAATCAGAAATGGGCTATACATGTATGATTTTGCAAAATATTACCATGTTTGTCATTTTGTACAAGAAAACTTGATTAAAAGAAAAAAATAAAGAAAGTGAAAAATAGCATGCTTAAGACCGTTAGATCAATATAAGTTCTTTCTATACTGGTGGATAGTATGTTTCATCAATAGTCCTTTGGGATTGTGTTGGATCATTATACTGTTGAGAAAAGTCAAGTCATCCATAGTTCTTCATCAAGGAATAATGTTGCCTCTGTACACAATGTTCTCTTTGTTCTTCTCACTTCACTATACATCATTACATACATGTCTTTCCGGGCCTTATTGAAGTCATACTGCTTGTCATTTTTTAGCACAATAATATTCCATCACCATCATATACCACAGTTTTTTTAGCCATTCCACAATTGATGGGCATTCCTTTGATTTACAAATATTAGAAACAACCAAAAGAGCTGCTAGAAATATTGATGTACAAATAGTTCTATTTCTCTTTTGGGGGATGTCTTTGGGATATAAGCCCAGCAGTGGTATTTCTGTATTAAAGGGTATGCACTCTGGCCATAGTTCAAATTGCTCTCCAGTATCTGTGGATCTTGTCATAACTCGACCAACAGTGGATTAGGGCCCCAGGTCTCCCACATCCATTCCAACATCCAATATTTTCTGGTTTTGTAATATGTGCCACTCTTATAGGTGTTAGGCGATACCTCAGGGTTGTTTAATTTGTATTTCTGTGATCAATAGTGATCCAGATCATTTTTTCACATGATTACAGATAGCTTTGATTTCTTTATTTGAAAACTGCCTGTTCAAACTATTATCATATGAAAAAAATGCTCTAAATAACTAATGATTAGAGAAATTCAAATTAAAACAACTCTGATGTACCACCTGACACCTATCAGATTGTCTAATATGAAAAAAAGGAAAATAATAAATGTCAGAGAAGCTGTGGAAAAATTGGATCACTAATGCATTGTTGATGGAGTTGTGAATGGATCCAACCGTTATGTAGAGCAATTTGAAACTATACCCAAAGGGATTTAAAGCTGTGCATACCCTTTGACTCAGCAATACCACTATCAGGTCTTTTTCCCAAAGAGATAATAAAAAAGGGAAAAGGACCCAAATGTACAAAAATATTTATAGGAATTGGAAATTGAGGGGCTGTCCTTCAATTGGGCAATGGCTAAACAAGTTGTGGTATATGAATGTAATGGAATACTAATTTGCTGTAAGAAACGATGAGCAGGCAGATTTTAGAGAAACCTGGAAGGACTTAGAGGAAGTTATGCTGAGTGAAGTGAGCAGAACCAGGAGAACATTGTACACAGTCTCAACAACATTGTGTGTTGATTGACTGTGATAGACTTGACTCTTCTCAGCAATACAGTGGTCCAAGATAGTTCCACAGGACACATGATGGAAAATGCTCTAGATGCAGATTGGATCATACTATTACAAGTTTTTTTTTGTTTTTCTTTTTTGAGGTTTTCCTTTTTCCTCTGATTCTTCTTGCATAGCATGACTAAGGCAGAAATATGTTTAATGTGATTTTACATATATAACCTATATCAGATTGCTTGCTGTCTTAGGGAGGGGGAGAGAGGGAGGGAGGAAGAAAAATTTGTAACTAGAAATCTTACAAAAACAAATGTTGAAAACTATCTCTACATGTAACTAGAAAATTATAAAATACTTTTATGAAAAAAAACCATCTGTCTATATCCTTTGACCATTTATGAGTGGGGGAGTGACTTGTATTTTTATGAATTTGCCTCAGTTCTCTATATATTTGAGAAATGAGGCCTTTATCAAAATAGAAGTCTCATAAATTCTTTCCCAGTTTTCTGCTTCCCTTTTAATCTTGGTTACACTAGTTTTGTTTGTGCAAAAACTTTTTAAATTTTATATAATAAAAATTATCTATTTTACATTTAATCTCATTCTTTCTATCTTCTTTAGTCCTAAATTCTTCCTCTGTCCATAAATCTCACAGATAAACCATTCCAAACTCTTTTATTTGCATATGGTATCATCCTTTATTTGTAAATCATGTACCCTTTTGGGGGGGGGGTGGGCAGGGCAATGAGGGTCAAGTGCCTTGCCCAGGGTCATACAGCTAGTAAGTGTCAAGTGTCTGAGGCCAAATTTGAACTCAGGTCCTCCTGAATCCAAGGCCAGAACTTTATCCACTGCGCCACCTAGCTGCCCCAATCATGTACCCATTTTGACCTTATTTGAGTATATAGTGTGAGATGTTGGTCTATACCTTGTTACAGCCATACTTTTTTCCAGTTTTCCCAGCTGTTTTTTGTCAAATAATGGGTTTTTGTTGCAAAAGCTTGGATCTTCGGGTTTATCACATTCTTGATTATAGTAATCATTGACTATAGTGTAATTTCTATCTATTCTATTCCATGTATCTATGTTTCTATTTCTTAGCCAGGAAGAGATTATTTCTGATAATTACTGCTTTATAATACAGTTGTGATCTGTTACTGCTAGACCACCTTCTTTTGTATTTTTCATTGGTTCCATGATATCCTTGAACTTTTGTTTTTCCAGATAAATTTTGTTATTATTTTTGTCTAGCTCTAGAAAATATTTTTGATAGTTCGATTGGTATAGCACTAAAGAAAGAAAGTAACTTAGGTAGGATTGTCTTTTTTTACTATATTTTACTATATTACTATATTAATATTTTTTCAGTTGTTTAGATATGACTTTATTTTGTGAAGAGTGTTTTGTATTTCTGTTCATATAGTTCCTGTGTTTGTCTTGGCAGGTATTATATTAGCCAGTTATTTTAAATGGAATTTCTCTTTCTATCTGTTTTTGCTGGACTTTATTGGTAATATGTAGAAATGCTAATGATTTATGTGGATTTATTTTGTATCCTGCAACTTTGAGGAAGTTGTTAATAATTTCAAGGAACTTTTTAGTTGACTCTCTAGGATTTTCTAAGTATAACATCACTTCATCTGCAAAGAAAGATAGTTTTGTTTCCTCATTACCTATTCCTTAAATTTCTTTTCTTCTCATATCTTAAGCTAATATTTCTAGTACAATATAAAATAATAGAGGTGATAATGGGCATCCTTGCTTCACCCTTGATGGTATTGGAAAAGCTTTTTGCTTATCTCCATTACAGAGAATGCTCATTGATTGTCTTTTAGATAAATAGTATTTATCATTTTAAGCTAAGTTACTTTTATTCCTATGCTCTCTAGTGCCTTTTTTTGTTGTTGTTGGCAATAGGGGATAAGTGACTTGCCCAGGGTCACACATCTAGTAAGTGCCAAGTGTCTGAGGCCAGATTTGAAATTAGGTACTCCTGAATCCAGGGCTGGTGCTTTATCCACTGCACCATCTAGCTGCCCCTTCTAGAGCTTTTAATAGTAATGGATGCTGTATTTTGTCAAAGGCCTTTTCTGCATCTATTGAGATAAACATATGACTTCTGTTGCTTCCTTTAATTATATGGCCAATTATGCTGGTAGTTTTCCTAATCTCAAACTAGCCCTGCATTCCTGGTATGATCCCTGTGAAGTTTTCCTGTAATCTTTTTTTTTTTATTAAGAATTTCATTTTGCTGCAGGTAGGTGGCACCATGGATAAAGCACCAGCCCTGGATTCAGGAGGTCTGGAGTTCAAATCCGGCCTCAGACACTTGACACTTACTAGCTATGGGACCTTGGACAAGTCACTTAACCCTCATTGCCCTGGGAAAAAAAAGAATTTCATTTTTTCCCAAATTAAATGTAAAAACAAATTTAACTTCAATTTTTAAAACTTTATTTTCCAAATTCTCTTCCTCCCTCCCTCCACATCCTGCTTAGAACCCAAACAATTCAATATAAGTTTTATATGTATAGTCATGTTTCCACATTATTCAGGTTGTGAAAGAAAACAGACAAGAAAAACTTTAGAACAGGGAACTAACAAAAAAAATGCTTCAACTTGTATGCAGATTCAGTTTTTTCTCTGTAGATGGTCTGAATTTTTCATTAGTCCTTCCGAGTTTTCTTGGATCATCTTACAATATTGCTGTTATTTTGTAAACAGTACATTTAACATTGCTACAGCTCCTGTGAGTCTTTCCAGGTTTTTCTGATAGCATCCTGCTTATTATTTTTATAGTAAACTAATTCATATAGTAATTTAAGAAGATATTTCCTTACAGTATGCCCATGAGGTTGATTATTGCAACAACAGTGATAGATAACATTTATAAAGCACCTCATACCTGACAAAGAATTTTTTTCACAATAGCCCAGAAAGGTAAATCCCACCATCATGATCACCATCATCAGGACCACCACCCCCACCACCCTCAATGTCCTCCTCCTTATCTTACATTGCTCTTGCCTCTGATTCATTTTTTCACAATTACTTTTGCTAACTGTATTTTCCTCCATCCTATTCCCTCCCCATGAAATTTACTCTACTTTCTACCTTCTTTCCCCCTATCTGTCCTCTTGAGTTTTGCGTCTGGCTGACCGCTCCCTCAATATGCCCTCCCTTCTTTCAATGCCCCCAATCCCCTTCCCTTCCTACTTTCCTGCAGGGTGAGATAGATTACTATACCCAATTTACTGTGTATGTTATTCCCTCTTTGAGCCAATTCTCGTGAGAGTGGCTCACTCTCTCTCCACAAACCCCATCTTGTCCTCCACTCCATAAGCTTTTTCTTGCTTCTTTTATGTGATATCCTTTACCCCCAGTCCACCTCTCCCTTTCCCTTTCTCCAAGTGCATTCCTCTTACCCCTTAATTTTATTTTTTAAAGATAGCATCCCTTCATATTCAACTCACACCTGTGCCCTCTGTCTAAATATACACCACCCAGCTTCCCTAATAATGAGAAAGTTCTTATGAGTTACGAGTATCGTCTTCTCATGTAGAAATGGAAAACAGTTTAACCTTTTAATATCCTTCATAATTTCTTTTTCTTGCTTATCGTTTTATGGTTCTCTAGGGTCTTGTATTTGGTTGTAATCTAAGTTCCTTTGTCCTCCGGAATATCATATTCCATGCCTTCAGATCCTTTAACATAGAAGCTGCTAAATCTTGGATTATCCTGACTATGGCTCCACAATACTTGAATTTCTTCTTTCAGGCTGCTGGCAATATTTTCTCCTTCACATGGGCTGAGCTCATAATTCAAAAGGCTTTGGCAACCTTAAAGCACTTCCCAACTGCTACCTTTCAGGTATATCTTGAGGATTCTCCCATCCCTAAAATTCACTAGGTTAAGGGCTCCTATGAATTGCAGTCTTCCACAGCTGAAAGGACTTTTCTGATATTGACATTCCTCTATTTCAATACCCAGTCGACACCGACAGTCTCCTGCCCTGGGCACTTAACATCCTAGATAAAATTGGTTCTCAGGCCTGGTCTAGAGTCCTACCCTCCAGTGACTGGATGCAACTTGGGACTTTGGTGTCTATGTATTTTCTAGTCAGTTCTCTGCTTGCGGTTCTTAGCAATACTGTGATATATAAACCACAGAGACATGCCCTTTCCAGAGTTTTCAAATGAAGCCCTTTGTAATTAAATCAGTACCCCAGATTCCATGTTCAGAAAAGAAATATCAGTACTGGACTTAGCTGATTTCCAGTCACTATCTGGTAGTTTTTAGAGTTCCCAGTTTTGCCCCTGGTAGACTTATTGATATTCTGGGCCTTTCACCATTTCTGTGGGGTTTCCTCTCTGTTTCTTAGCTTTCATTGACAATATCAACTCTACATTAATATTTTTTTGCATGTGTGAAATAAAATTCGCTTATCTTACCCTAATTATATTTAGCTGTTTTAAAAATCATACTACCCCTAGCTACTCATAGGGGTAATTAGAGAAAAATTTTTTTTCAAAATATCAGAATTCCCCTGTTTAATGTTTTCTAAGACATTCCCCACCTCAAAAGATCCCCAAGTACTCAGGACAGATATGTCAGTAGCCTGATCCTGGCCCTAGGATCAGAAAGGGCTGCACTTCCATCTACCTCAAGATACAGACTAGGTTTGTGGCCATGGTCCATAGCCTGGAGATTTATGACCCTCATTGTCCTCTCTTCTAACATGAAGAGTGATAGTGTCAGCCAGCTGACTGCTTTCTGATGAGGATAACAGGTGCTTTTCCATCCTCTCCTGTGATGTTAGATGTCACTCTGACTTCCCTGATGTAAGGCCTCTTCTCCCTCTGATAGCCCTCCATTCAAGTGCCCTGCCAGCTCTGAAATTCTCTTCTCCATGGCAACTCCTAGCCTAGACATTCTCTTTGTGTTTTGAGGTCTCTACAAGACCTGACATTCCATGTTCTAAGGTCTCCCCCTCTTGTGACATGACAGGCTTTGGGGTCCTCTGAGCAGATGCATTTGGTTGAAAATTACATGCTTATGTGTATTAGAATGCAGTGGTTTACAAAGAGAAATGGTGGCCCATCCAAATCCTCTTTAAGTAACCCTTTAGTGGGTTTTTTTGTTTGTTTTCTGTTTTTGTTTTCTTTTGTTTTTTTTGAAGGGCAATGAGGGTTAAGTGACCTGTCCAGGGTCACATAGTAAGTGTCAAGTGTCTGAGGCCAGATTTGAACTCAGATCCTCCTGAATGCAGGGCTGCCCCACTGCCCCAACTAGCTGCCCCCTAGTGTTTTGAATAAAATAAATGCTGGGGATAGGAAATCTGTTCTGGTGCCCCTGGGACTAAAGTTGCTCCTGCGGCTGGGAAAGGTGTTCCTGAATCTGCAAAAGAGACAGAGGAGGGGCCTGGGTCTCTTAGGAAGCCTGGAGCTGTCACTGAGTTTGGGGAGGCATCTGCTGGAGCATAATTAGAAGAAGAAGTCATCAGGAATGTGACATTCGGGAAGGTTGTTGAGGTGGCTATTGGGGTATCTGTAGCTGCACTTGGGATTGGCCAGGCTGTACCTGGGGCTTGGCTATAGGGCTGCTTGAAGCAGGTTCAAGCCTTGGGGCTGATTGGGGGGTGCCCCAGGAGCTGTTTCAGGCTTGACCACAGCACTCATAGGGGCCTTACTGTTCTCACTCCCCCTTGGGTAATATAACGTGGACTTGACTTATTTGCACCTCACCATCAAACAACTAAAAATAGAGGCATCTGAGCTGAATGAATAGAAAGAAATCAGCAGAAAGCTCCCCGTGGGGGAAAGCGCTAAGGTGAGCTACATTCTAACGTGGGCACCCATGGAAATCTGGAGGAACAATTCCATGTTATGAGAATTTCTAACTTTATTCTGAAACATTTTCAAATGTATGGTTTCCTCAGTCAGTTGGCTGGCCACAAAAGGAAATCTGAAGAGATATCCCACACCTCCCAGGAACAGATGGGTCTTTGGGACAATGGGACCATGGGGACCCATGGAAATCTGGAAAAATAATTCCACAAGAGGAGACTTTTAAAATTTCTTCCAAAATATTTCCAAACTTAACAGTTTCCCCGATCTGTTTTCATTCCATGAAAAGCAAACCTGGAGATTCCTACATAATTACCAGAAAAGAAAGATTATTTGGAGTTATGAAACCTAAGGTTTTCTCCATTTGGCCAATGTTATTTTGATGACCAAAAATATTAACATTTTTCACAGAATACAGAAAGGAGTGAATACAATTCAACATATATTCCCTTAGAAAGGAAGCAGCTCAGGGGCGGAGCCAAGATGGCAGAGAGAAGCTAGGAACTTGCCTGAGCTCTCCCATAGTTCTCCCCAAAAGAACATTAAATCAAGCCTCTAAACAGATTCTGGGACTACAGAACCTACAAAAAGAGAGACACGATCCTGTTACTTGAGATAATTCAGGAGACTTTAGGAAAGGTCTGTCTCACCTTTGTGAAAAGAGAGGGCAGCTCAACACTACTTGTCTCAGCTAGCAGCTCACCTCAGCAAAGCTTTGTTTAGTGGGCAGTTTGACAATTCTGCAACTCGACAAAGCTGAGAGTAGGGCAGCTGAGAGTGGGGCAGTGAGATCAGTAAGAAGCTTGCAACAGTGAACCTGTGCCCTAGGAGCAGACTTCAACTTTATAAGTTTAAAAATAGCGTGCAGCATGGGCAAGAAACAAAAAAGGACACTTACCATTGACAACTTCTATGGTGAAAGGGAAGACAAAACCTCAAACTCAGATAAGTTGGTCAAAAAGCCTACAAGTGAAGACTCAAGTGGGAAGTTGATCTTGTCTCAAGACCAAAAAGCCTTCTTTGAAGAGCTCAAAAAGGCTTTTATAAACCAAAGAAGAGAAAAAGAAGGAAAAAATGGAAAAGAAATGAAAGTAATGAGAGTTACACTGCAAAAAGAAGCACAAAAATTGAATGAGGAAAACAATTCCTTAAAAATTACAATTGGACAAATTAGAGAAAAAAATTGGCAAAATGGAAAAAGAAGTGCAAAAGCTTACTATGGAAAATAAGGCCTTAAAAATTAAAATTGAGCAGATGGAAGCTGATAACTCCATGAGACAACAAGAACCTGCCAAGCAGAATCAAAAGACAGAAAAAATAGAAGAAAATGTGAAATACCTCATTGAAAAAACAAATGACCTGGAAAACAGATCCAGGAGAGATAATGTAAGAATTATTCGACTACCTGAAAGCCATGATCAAGAAAAGCATCTAGACACCATATTCCAGGAAATTATTAAGGAGAACTGCCCTGAAATTATAGAATCAGAGGATAAAATCATCGTTGAAAGAATCCACCTATCACCTCTTGAAAGAGACCCCCAAAAGGAAAACTCCAAGGAATATTGTAGCCAAATTCCAGAATCATCAGATGAAGGAGAAAATACTCCAAGCAGCCAGAAAGAAACCATTTAAATACCATGAAGTCACAGTCAGGATTGCACAGGACCTGTCAGCTTCAACATTAAAGGATCGCAGGGCTTGGAATATGATATTCAGGAAAGAAAAGGAGCTTGGATTACAACCCATGATCAACTACCTAGCAAAACTGATCATTCTCTTTCAGAGGAAAAGATGGACATTCAGTAAATTAGAGGACGTCCAAAGCTTCCTGAAAAAAAAGACCAGAACTGAACAGAAAATTTGATCTCCAAATATAAGACTCTAGAGTAATATAAAGAGGTAAACAAGGGGGTGGGGGGGGAAGGTTGTTCAATGATGTTAAACTGTTTGGGTCCCTATGAGGGAGGATAATACTTTTAACTCTAGGTATCTGTATCTCTGTTAAGGTATTGTTATTAAATCAACTTTGATGTGATAATAAAAAGAAATTTAAGAGGCAGAATAAAAGAGAGACCAGGGGGAGGAGAGGAAGAGGGAGGCGGAATGGGGTTAATTACATCATATGAAGAGGCACAAAAAGAACTCTTTACAACAGACAGAAAGACGGGAGGGGTGGGCATTGTTGCAACCTTACTCTCATCAGATTTGGTTCTGGGAGGGAATAGCATATACTCCCATTTGTATAAAGAAACTTAGCTTACTCTTTAAGGAAACAAAAGGGGAAGGAAAATAAGGGTGGTATTGACAGAAAGGAGAGCACAAGTTGGGGGAAAAAGGGGCAAGAAAAAGAAGGGCATCTGATAAAAGGGAGGGTAGTTTGAGGGAGGCAATTGTCAGAAGCAAAATACTGGTCAAGTGAAATAGGATGAAAGAAGAGAAAAAATAGTAAAAATAATGGGGAAAAGAAGATGGAGTGAAATAAAGAGTGTGAGTGAGATTTTCCCGTCCCTTAGTTATAAGAGATTTACTATAGTTTTAAGTGCTTTAATTAAAATAATATTCAATATATTAACAAAAAATAATTGTGATTCATATAGATTGCATAAGGTTAGTAGGTCAAATCCTTTTCCATGTTTCTCAATTTTCCTATGACATAGTGTAGTAGATCTTGTGATATCCGCCCTAGGAAATGTCACAGGGTCTGTAGGTGGTCAGTAATACTGTTCACGCCGCTTTAACACTGGCCTACTGTTCATGCCGCTTTACACTGGCCTAACAATGATCCACCCTATTGATATCATAGTGCTGATCCCTTGTTATTACTCAAGACTATGTCCTAATTTTAGATAATGCCCCCCCCTCCCCCCCGGGGTATATAAACCTATGTAGTTTGTACTTCTGGTCTTTCAGGCCCAAAGCCTGGATGACCGGTTTTGTTGAGGGACGAGCTCTCTCTCAATAAACCCATTTGCTTCAGCCTGGAAACTTGTTATTTTCATTTTTTTCGCGACAATTTGGTGACCCCGACGTGATCCTGCAGTAACTCTGTTATTCGGGTTCCTCTTTCTCCAACTTGGGACTTTACTTTAAGCTCGAGCAAAGGGCCTTTTGCCCTAAGTCCTTTCTTGAGGGAGAGAAATCTGGGCACAGATTCTCGCAGGTTCAACCTTCCAGGCTGGTGAGTATCCACAAGCTGCAGATTGTGATATTCATTTTATTATTTAGTGCCTTCTGATTCTAAATTAATTTTAATTGGATTTTTTTTAAAAGGCTGTAATTCATTCTCTGCTTGCCCACAATTTTACTTGTACAGGAACTTCTGCTTTTTCACTGTGCACTGGAAGGAGAGGAAGTTCTCTGTGAAACCGCACAGCATTTAATTTTTTAGACTTGGGTGGGAAAGATATAAATCCTGTGAATGTGTCGGTAAGATTGTGTTTGAAAGGTGTATGTATGTGTTTGAGAGGTGTGTGTGAGGTGTATGTATGAGACGTGCCCTGGGCACGAAGCGAGTGCGGAGTCCCGAGTACGCGGTTCCGATATCCCGCGAGGGACTTGGCCGGAAAACGGACGAAGCGAGAGCTGTGTGTGCATGAGACGTGCCCCAGGCACGAAGCGAGTGCGGAGTCCTGAGTACGCGGTTCCGATATCCCGCGAGGGACTCGGCCGGAAAACGGACGAAGCGAAAGGTTGTGTATCTGAGCCAATAGTCTATCTCGTGATTACTGCATACGGCCCAGTGGACTGGTTTGCTCCTGGACGACTACTCAGGGGTCCTTATGCCAAGCAGAATCCGCAAGGTCTCCTCCGGGGACGCGAGTAGACTGGCGTGTGTCTGTACATGTTTGTCTGTCTTCCCTACCCTTGTGTGCGTGTGTGGGACTAAAATTTAAAATTGGGCTGAGGAAGGTGTTCAGAGGACCGGGTCTTTTTAATAAAGACCTTGGATCTATGGTAGTATAGGCTACCAGATTGATCAGGTCCGTGAGTATACCGTGAGTAGGTATAGAGGGCCGGGTCTTCTAGTGAAGACCTTGGATCCATGGTGGCATAGGCTGCCAGAGTGATCAGGTCCGTGAAAAGGTGTCTTAGGAGGGCTTTGGATCAGGGTTGGCCCAGGCTAACCAGTGTGCACAAAGGGTGATCAAGCCCGTCCACCAGAGGGTAGGAGGACTCGTATCTGGTCCTTTTTGCCTAGTTCGAGCCAGGTCAGTCTTCCACCTCTGGTGTACACCATGGGAACTAGGCTGAGTAGAACACCTATTCCTAAAGATTCTCCATTGGAAAAGTTTCTGGAAATGTGGGACAGAAAAATGATTACAGCCAAAGAAATTGATAGGGAAACTGCTATTAAATATTGTTTCAATTGGAGCAAACATTTTAAGAATTTTTGGCCAAAATATGGAACTTTTGATCTCTATATTTTAGATAAGATAGAAAAAGTTTTAGAAAACCAGGAAAAGTGGGATCAGCTAAAATATCTAGTTCATTGGAAATTGTTCTCCACTATGATTTCTGAGGAGAGCAAGCAAAAAGAGAGTGAGCCCACTGCACTCTATCCTGTAGTCAGTGCACCATCAGCTCCTCCTTATTTTGACCCTGTAGAAGGAGTGAAGGATAGGATGAGCGAGGAGAAAAAGCATGTTCCAATATCCCAACATGCCTCAGTTTCTGCTTTTCCCTTGATAGAAAAGCCTCAGTTAAATGCTCAGGGGAATTTGCTGTATATTAGAGAACATCACCCTTTCAGACCTTCTGATTTAGCCATGTGGAGGCAAACTACTCCTCGCTTTGATGATGACCCCATAGCAGTTATAGATCAGTTTAAATCTATTTTTCATGGGCATAATCCTACCTGGACAGATGTACAAGACACGATGGATGTCCTATTGTCAGAGGGAGAGAAAAGAGGAATTATAGAGATAACCAATCGTGTGGTGGTAGGTCCAGGAGGAGGGGGAACATGGCCCATGCAAGATCCCGGATGGGATCCTAATATTCCAGCAGATATGAACCAACTAAAAGGATGCTAGAAATAACCTAATTAGAGGAATTGGAACTTTTCTCAGAAAGACCAGAGAACTATAGTTAGTTCCAAGAGACAGTTTCAAGAAAAAGATGAGACTCCTATGAGGTTTTATGAAAGACTGTGTAAGAGTGCTAGAAGATTTGCTAGACTTGACCCTATAAATCCTAGGGATGCTAGAATGATAAATGCTGCTTTTGTTAATCAGTCTCTTCCAAATATTACTGAGTATTTTCTGAAATACTATCCTGGATGGCATGAAAAGAATATCGGGGAACTGAAAGCAATTGCTCAATATGTGTTTGAGGGAAAAGACAAGAGAGATGATGGACAAGACAGTAGGGAAAAATCTAGTCAAAAATCTAAAGCTGTTCTTGCCACCATCCAGCAAGTACCTATAGGGAAACAGAACAGAAGGTTCTGTTGTTTCTATTGTGGAAGGATGGGACATATGCAGAAAGATTGCCTTAAAAGGAACAGGAATTATCAAGAAAGGTATAAATTTGAAAGTAATCAGGGAGTGAGTAGAAAATTAAGACAAGGAGTAAATCAGGCAAATACAGGAAACTGGACTCCTGTACAAAATGACGGTTTGCGGGGGAGGTAGAGGATGTGGATAATGCAGATTCCACTAAGATCATGGCCCCTGCTTTGACCATTCATGCCTCTCCCTTACTGCATGTTGATTTGTATGTTGAAGGTGTAAAATGTTCTTGTTTAATTGATACTGGTGCCTCTATTTCGGTATTAAAATTTGTTCCCAAAGATAAAGGAACTATTATCAAAAAGATGCCTGTGGTGGGTGTAGAGGGGCACAGCCAACTAGCTCCTCTTCTGTCTCGCCTTGAAGTTACTATTGGTCCTATTTCAGTAATGCATTCATTTTGTGGATTCCCCAATCTCCTATTAATCTTTTGGGGTAGAGATTTATTGTGTAAATTGAAAGTTGTTATTAATTGTATGCCAGATAATACATTGACTGTTGATATGCCTGATGAAAATGTGTTAACCCCAGTGTTTATTGATGTATTAAGTGAATGTTATGGTGAGGAATTGTCTGCTTTAATGGTATCCCAATCTAATGATTTTTTCTATTCCAGACACCTTGCCTGAAAAGGTGTGGGCAAAATCCTCCACTGATGTAGGACTACTGAAATCAGCAGTTCCTATCTCTATTGCTACAAAAGGAGGGAAACCACCATCGTACCACAATATCCACTTTCAAAGGAGGCAATCATTGGTATTACTCCCATAATTGACTCCCTTATTGAACAAGGAATTATTATTCCATGTAGGTCAGAAGCAAATACTCCAATTCTTCCAGTGAAGAAGCCAAAGCCTGGTCCTGACGGTAAGCCTATGTTAAGGGCTAAAATTCTAGCTAAACTGTCTAAAATATCCTAAAGAGTGGTCGCCAATAAATTATAAGCTTTAGCAAGAGTTAGACTTTTAAGCTTTTATTAAGGAGAATAAGAATTTGGTAAAGAGAGAGAAAGGCCTAGATTCCTATCTATTAAAGGGAGAGCACATTTCTAGCTCTGTTCTCCACCAGAGTCCAAAGGAAAGAGCGCGAGACTGAGCGCCAGTCTCTTCCTTCCTCCTCCCACTAGCCCACGTCACTTCCTGACACCAAAAAAAAGACTCCTGGTCTTGCCCTCAAAGACCTTCGCTTCATGGGCAGAACTCTTCTACAGTAAGTCTCCAGCAGGTGGCGTCATTCCAATCATTACAGTCCCCCCTGTTGTTCCTCAAGAAACAAAATGTTCCTTGACGGAACAGTAAAAAGAATATAATAACTATTGCTAACTAATAATATGTGAACAACAATATAGAAAAAGGAAGAGAGGAAAGTTTTGTCCAGAGGGGCGATTTTTTTTTTGGTCCTCATGAACCGACGCTTTGACATTGGTCTTGCAAAGGGAGGGCCTCTGCAGAGAATACATGTTACAGATGGTGTATATTATAACAGAATGAGAAAAGAGAAAAAAAACAACAACAAAACAAAACTGTTCATTTAAAGTCTCTGAAAGTCTTTTCTCAGATGTCCTCTAGGTGTAGTCGTGGAATGGAAGTCTTTTCAGGGGTTGATGTGTGGATGCTGGTAATCAGCCAGGAAAATTTCCTACAACATTGAGCTTAACACACTTTAAAATAGCTTTGTCAATAATCAAATCAAACAATGAAAGTTCTCAAAAACATGTCTAAGGGAATTCAGAATCTTAGTTGTTACACATGAAACATATAATAAAACAAAAATTGAACCATTCTTTAAAATTATAATATTACTATAGCCCCCCCTTATGAGGGTAATTGAGAAGACAATTGCTGCAATATTAATTAATAAAAATAATTTTTATCTTTGTTTTATCACTTTTTGCATCATCTGCCTAATTATCCTCATGCCGTATGAGAAATTTAAAATCTAATATAATTAGTAACAGATGTCAAGGCCAAATTCAACACTGTTATTTATCATGACACCTGAGATAATTATGGGGGTTACCATAAAAGAACAGAGAAATGATGGGATATGAGCATTCCCACACTTGAGCAATATGTACTGCCCATACAGTATGCCAGGCTTAAAATAGGTGGATGGAATATACGTCATGCCACCGAACATATTGGAGGAAACTGAGTCAGACTTAATCAGATCCATGGGATTAAGATGTCCATGGCATCAGGCATATAGGGGAGCATAGAAGCCAGGTGTAGAAGTGAGATGGGTGGGATCAATACTTCCAGCCATCCGTACAATATTGTGGGGAAAATAAAATAAAATATTAAACCAAGAGAATCCAACCTCGACATTTGTCAAAAGCCGTTCCCTCGGCCATACCTTGACTTCATGCATGTCTCCCCTCATGTGACAGTTCAGTGTCTGCTTTTGCATGTATTCCTCTTGTGATTGGATGGCATCTTGGCCAACTGCATCTGATAACTCAGAATAAAGGGCAATTAATGTCTTAAATGATAAGTTCCCATAATCCAAGTCTCATATGGATTTAAAAATTGAGGATAATAAATGATTGCAAAAAATGTGAATACATCTTGACTCAGAACACAATATATAATTATGCAACAATTTCAAATAATACCCCTTTTTTTTTACTTAGTATACAATTACTTTTGTGAAAAACCAGAACATATTTAAATACAAGTTAAAGCACAACAGAATCTCAAAGAAAACTTTTTTTTGAAAAGAGAAAACTTTTACAAATGTTCCCCTCTTTTTTTTTTTTTTTGGAATATGCTTATCAAAAATAATACTTCTTTACACTTGCCATGGCAACCAATTTGCCAGGGAAATGCTTCAAAGAGTTGATCAAATAATCAGTGGAGAAAAAATACAAAAACAAACAACTCAGAAAATGGGAGCACAATACTCCTAGAATTAACTTTGTATTATGAAATCAAAACCATCTTGCAATGTTTCAAATTAGAGATGAATAAATAGAAAAAAATTCACATGGAACAATAAAAGACAATGAAATTCAAACTAGGGAAATCTAAATGAATATGAAACTTAATATTAATAAGAGTATTATAAAATATAAACTTGATCACATGACTATAAAAAGGCTTTACAAAGATTCTCCTTTGTTTTAAAAACTAAGTATAAGACACAATCTCAAAAGCATGAAAAACCTATGAAAATAAACCCAGTACCAGTAATTCAAAATGCATATGTAAGAGCATAGAATCCTATGTAACCTCTGAACTGATACTATTACTCTGAGTGAATTCCAGGAAGGCTCGTTTGATTCCGATATCTAAAATTCCCAATACTCATATCAAGTACCTTGCTGCTTACTTCTACATTTCTGTAAAATATGTACCCTTCCATGGCAAAAGAAATGGAGTCTTGAACTATGGTGATGATTGTCATTCTTATTCAGCTTAAGTTTTTCTTCTTGAACACCTCTATTTGTCTGTCAGTCTTTTCACCATACAAAGGGCTTTATAAGATTACTAATTAAAGACAAAAAGCAGGTTAGCAAAATTATGAACAAATCGAGCATATCTGAAAGTTAAAGGGTTTTCTAAGGTTGTCTCAGAAGCACAGCATGGCTTGGGGAAGGGGCTGAGCCTAAAGCTGCATATGCAGGTAGAGAAAGCTGCACATGAGCATCAGATCTCTGGACTTCCCAGGCAGGGGGAAGCAATGGCTTGGCCATGGGAGGAGTAGAGGGTGGGGGTTTGGAGAGGGAGGGGAGGGACCAGCGCAATTAGAATCAGACTTGATTGTGAACTCAGCCTGGATTTCCTCTTCCCCCACTTTGCCTCTAGGTGCTAGGGGATTAAAAGCTTCCAGAGGGTGGGTCGTTGCCTTCCATGCATGCAAAATTAGAGCAACAATTAGTGTCAGAACTGGAAAGCTGCAGGAATCTCTTCAGGGTTCTCTGAAAAAGCATGGTTGGGAGAGGGGGAGATATTTCTTTGTGGAGTACATTGCTGGCTCTTCTAACAAAAATTAAAAAGAAAAAATAGAAAATCCACAAAAACAAAGCATTAAACATGATCTTAGCCCCCATTTGTCTGGTTAAATATACTAAAATCAAAAATAGGGTAATTAGGGGAGTTTAAAAGGTCCATTTGAAAAAATTTAAAGGAAAACACAGCCAGTACGCCAGTTACTTAGGCAGTTAAAGGGAGAGGGTAGAGAAAATTTCTTACCCAACCAGAAGATCAGAAGAAGACTGAGGTTTAGCTTTCCTCTTCGTGGTCAGCCATCTGTTAAGGGCTAAAATTCTAGCTAAACTGTCTAAAATATCTAAAGAGTGGTCGCCCTATATTATAAGCTTTAGCAAGAGTTAGACTTTTAAACATTTATTAAGGGAGAATAAGAATTTGGTAAAGAGAGAGAAAGGCCTAGATTCCTATCTATTAAAGGGAGAGCACATTTCTAGCTCCGCTCTCCACCAGAGTCCAAAGGAAAGAGCACGAGACTGAGCGCCAGTCTCTTCCTTCCTCCTCCCACTAGCCCACGTCACTTCCTGACACCAAAAAAAAGACTCCTGGTCTTGGCCCTCAAAGACCTTCGCTTCATGGCAGAACTCTTCTACTGTAAGTCTCCAGCAGGTGGCGGTCATTCCAATCGTTACACCTATTTATCGCTTTGTTCAGGATCTTAGAGCAATTAATGCTTATGTTGTGGCTCTTTCACCCTGTTGTGCCTAACCCAGCCACTATTGTGACTGTTATTCCCTGTGATGCCACTTGTTTTCAGTATTTGATTTATGTGCTGGCCTTCCATTCCATTCCTATAAGTCCTGATTCCCAATATCTGTTGCATTACCTGGATAAACCATCAGTGTCACATGGACTAGAGTAACCACAAGGTTTTATAAACTCTCCAACCATATTCTCTCAGATTTTGCAGAAAGACTTATCAACCATCACTTTTAAAGGTTCTACTTTGATCCAGTATGTGGATGATTTACTTCTAGCTTCTCCTAATCAAGAAATTTGCTACTATGACAGTTGCCATTTGGTTCAGGAATTGTTTCAATGTGGACATAAGATCTCCAAGTCAAAGGTACAGTGGTGTAAGGAGAAAGTAGAATATTTGGGGTTCATTTTGTCACCAGGAAAAAGAACTATTTCTCCAAAGAGGATGCAGGCCCTGCAAAACTTATCAGTCCCCAAGACCAAGAAACAGGTACGTGCTACATTGGGGGCTGCTGGTTATTGCCGTTCGTGGATTCCTTCTTTTGGAGAGATTGTGAAACCCCTCACTGCTCTTACTAAAGCTTCTGTTCCTGAGCCTTTGCAGTTGGAGGAACAACATCTAGTGGCTTTGAGGGAGCTTGCAAAAGCAATTATGACTGCCCCTGCTCTTGGATTGCCGGACTATTCAAAACCTTTTACTCTCTATGTGTATGAAAGAAGGGGGTAGCTTCCGGGGTACTGACCCAAACTTTTGCCTTTTCCCAACGTCCAGTGGCTTACTTCTCTGCGCAATTAAACCCAGTTGCGGGCAGTGCTCCACCCTGTTTGAGGGCTGTAGCAGCTGCAGCTTTGCTGGTGGAAATATCGGCAGAGTTCGTTTTGGGAAATCCATTGGTTGTTCAGTGCTCTCATGAAGTGGAAGCTTTGCTCTTTGCGTCATCGAACGCAGGCTTTCTCAGACCAGAGACTTGCAGGTATGAAGTGACTTTATTAGGGAATGAAAATATCACTATTAAAAGATGTAACACCTTGAATCCTTCTACCCTGCTACCTGATCTTCCTTTATCAGGGGAACCCTTACATGACTGTGATACTGTGGTTGACATGATAGAAAAACCTCGGCCAAGACGCTCACAGATGTTCCTCTTGAGAATCCTGAGTTAGTCTTATATACTGACGGCTCTTCATTCATGCAGAACGGACAGAGATTCACTGTGCTGCTGTGGTTACTGATCTATGATGTTTTTGTGGTCAGCTTCACTCTCACCAACTTTGAGTGCGCAAGCAGCTGAACTTATTGCTCTGACAAAAGCCTGTCACTTGGCAAGGGGAAAGAGTGCTAATATCTATTCTGATTCCCGCTATGCTATTGGGAATAGGTCCTTGCAACAGGTATGTTACGGAAGCACAGAGGCTTCTAACTTCTTCAGGAAAAGAGATTGCCCACCTGAATTGATCAGAGATTTGCTGGAAGCTATTCAGCTACCTAAGACTCTAGCTATAATTCATTGCTCTGCCCATAAAAAAGGGAACTGATCCAGTGACTCAAGGAAATGCCAGAGCTGACGCTGCTGCAAAGACAGCAGCTATCGAAGGTCCTGTTATGTGATGCCACTTCAAGCCTCTGAGACGTGGTGATGAGATGATGATGCTGGGAGTAAAACTCAGTTGGCCGGACCTTATTTATGATGACAAGGAAGTGGACACCTGGAAACAACGGTATAATGCTAAACAGATATCTGGAATTTGGGTAAGTGAGGAGGGCAAGCCTTTTCTTCCAAGGAAATGTTATCACCAGGCCTGTCTGGCAGTTCATGCTGGAGGTCATTATGGTGCACAGGCAATCATAGACACAATTAGGCGAGCATGGGTGGCTCCTGGGATTACCTCAGTGGCTTCTCGTATTACATTAGGATGTGTTGAATGTTTGGCTTTTAATCAGCATGCCTTTAAAAAGGTTGCATATGGTGGTCGCCCTCTAGCATATCTTCCATTTGAATCTTTACAAATTGACTTTATACAATTACCAAAGGTTGGGCATTTGAAATACTGTCTGGTACTTATTGATACATTAACAAGATGGGTGGAAGCTTTTCCTGCTTCCAAAGCTGATGCAGTTTTTGTGGCTAAAATAATTAAAGGTCTTGTTACCCTGTTGAATCAGGACCCAAGGTACTCTGTGTATTTTTCTACATATCTCTGGACTTCTATACTTTTAACTGGATTGATTCTGTTGGCATTTTTGGGTTTGCTGACGTTTTGGTATAGATTTTTATTGCAAGTTTTTCAAAGGGTAGAATTTCAGTTACTTCTTTTTCATTATGTATTGTGTAACTTCCCTTTTCTGGTTGCTGGATTGACCCCTACTTCTTTTCCTGTTCTTAATTGTACTGTGTCATTGCCAGCAGTTTATGAGTGTGATTTATCTTTTTGTTCATTTGTATTTCCATGTGTTACTGGTACTCTCAAATATTGTAGGCATTCCCCTGATGATATCAGATATTATTCTTGTAATCCCCCCACTGTACCAAACATACATCTTTTGAATTCCCATACGTGCTTACTCTATTATGGTGTGATACACTGCCCTTCTCTGAAGGGTGGGGGAGATTTAGGTACAGAGTTTCCTCTTTTTACAGTTAGAACTAATCTTTCTGAGAAAGGCATCCCAGTGGTTTCAGGTAAAAGGAATGTGAGTTCTGTTTTGGAGTGCCTTCTAATTTCGGAGGTTGATTTTCGGTGTTCTCCATCATTGTGCCCTGATGATAGTTTGTTTGGTTGCCAGGCTCCTATTGAATGTTGGTTTAATAAACAGATGTTCTATTGCAATGATATCCAACATTCTTCTTTGAATAGGTGGATGCTTTCTGTTAAAAAGTTTCTTGGGTGTTCTGGCACTTTTATTGGCTTTGATTGTTCATATATAGTGGTTGCCTATTCTACTTCTGTTTTGAAAGGTGTTGAGCTAGTTTTGACAATTCATGACCTGGTCCCTCATGGGGGAAAATCTCTTGGAGATGTCTTTCCATTTAAGTCACCTGAGGAAGCACCTAGTATAGCAATTCCTTCTTTCTATATCTCCCTGACATCACGTGTCCCTTTGCTACTTTTTGTGGATCCGTCCCAAGGAGGGATAAATATGATAGAGTTTACTGAGGAGTTTATTGAGATTACTACCAAGATTAATTTCACTAATGCCACTACTTGAAGCTGATAAGACAATTGTTTACTACTGAGTTTTGATAAAAAGATTTTGTACCACCAACCTCCAATTGTCCATAAAGGGAACATTATCTACTTTGTGGATTCTATTACTGCTGTTGTTCACTTATTTTTTTGACACTTTTATGTTGTGTGGGAATTTTTCGGTTTTATAGATACTGGAAAAGGACTTCCCCAAATCCTAGATATAGTGAGGTAGTTTCTAATATTGTTATGTTCAGACCATTAGAAACCTAGGTGCTTGGTGGCACAGAAATAAGAGATCTCATCTCTGGGGAAGTTCTAATCCAGTAGCAGCATATGGAGACAGCCCTGGTTACAAATTTTTATGGGCACTTATTCCCAACATTGGAATTACAGCGGTAATAGATCCTGTAAAGAACTTATCTTCTGAGCTGGAGAAACTTGCTCAGAATACAGCAGCTGTTATACAACATACTTCTCATGCCCTTTATCAGTTACAGGCTGAACTTGATTCTGTTTCTCATATGGTGATGGAAAATAGATTGGCATTGGATATTTTGACTGCTGCACAAGGTGGAGCTTGTGCTATCATAAATCAATCCTGTTGTTCTTATGTAAATTATTCAGGAGATATTATCAATGATGTTGACTTCTTCCTGGTTTTCATGGATAGCTTCATGGTTTAACATCAAAGGTTTATGGCAAGTTATTTTGAAATGGATTTTGATTATTTTGGGAATTCTTATTTTTTTGAAAATATTTGTGCATTGCTGTGTCTCTCAATTTTCAAAATTTTTTAGGAGGTTTTGAGTATTCTCACTCTCTTTTCTTAAGTGAAAATCCTTGCTTTTATCTATGATATTTGGACTCTTTTAGTATTGCCACCATAAAGGAATCATCCCCTGAGAAGACAGGATCCTTTGAAACAGACTTTGCTTCTACTGCCTTCAGTGATCCAGAATCTGCACCTGATGGACCTTCTACTTCATCAGATGTTGTCGTGTGTGCTGTGAAGAACGAATGCAGAGTGTGCAAGCAAGAAACCAGTTGAAGAGTATCTGGAATAGTGTGCTGTCATAATTGTTATGTCTTTTATAGAGAAGTTATGATATCAGCTCAAGTGAGGGGATGTATAACCAATTATCCTTGCCACACTTATGGTAGATGTGAGGATTTGAATTTATTACGTGGGTGCAGATCTTGTAGATATAAAAAGTGTGTTCAGGTTGGCTTACGATTGAAACCTAGCACTCTTTTAATACATCAATATAAAATTAGGGGTGATTATGGTCCTCCATGCAGAAAGTGTTCTAATCCTTCATTCTATGGCCCTCTTGATTCTCCTTGTTGTCCTCGCTGCCATTTCTCTAGTGCTGAGTTTTAGTATTTTTATATATGCTTGTAACTTCAGATTAACTTAAATCAATGTTCCCTTATTAACATAAGTTGTACCCATTCACATTATTATGTTTGTAAATTTTGCGCCTCAGTAGGGGAGTGCCCCCTCTGGAATTTTGCGTCGCCCATAGAGGACTGCCCTCTATGCATTGAATTGTATCCATCTTTTAGATTGTTAATGATCCAAAGGACAAATTTTAGTATTTGTCTTTGGATCAAAGGAGGGATAATGTGAGTGAGATTTTCCCCGTCCCTTAGTTATAAGAGATTTACTATAGTTTTAAGTGCTTTAATTAAAATAATATTCAATATATTAACAAAAAATAATTGTGATTCATATAGATTGCATAAGGTTAGTAGGTCAAGTCCTTTTTCCATGTTTCTCAATTTTCCTATGACATAGTGTAGTAGATCTTGTGATATCCGCCCTAGGAAATGTCACAGGGTCTGTAGGTGGTCAGTAATACTGTTCACACCGCTTTACACTGGCCTACTGTTCATGCCGCTTTACACTGGCCTAACAATGATCCACCCTATTGATATCATAGTGCTGATCCCTTGTTATTACTCAAGACTATGTCCTAATTTTAGATAATGCCCCCCCCCGGGGTATATAAACCTATGTAGTTTGTACTTCTGGGTCTTTCAGGCCCAAAGCCTGGATGACCGGTTTTGTTGAGGGACGAGCTCTCTCTCAATAAACCCATTTGCTTCAGCCTGGAAACTTTGTTATTTTCATTTTTCTGTCGGACTTAAATTTTTTCGCGACAAGAGTTAATAATTTTAAGGAAGGAAACTACATCTTGCTAAAAGGTACTATAGATAATGTAGTAACAGCAATACTAAACATGTATGCACCAAGTGGGATAGCATCCAAATTCTTTGGGGAGAAGTTAAATGAGTTACAAGAGGAATTAGCAAAATTATACAAGTGGGGGATCTGAATCTTCCCCTCTCAGAATTAGATAAATCTAGCTACAAAATAAATAAGAAAGAAGTTAAAGAGGTGAATAGGATGTTAGAAAAGTTAGATATGATAGATGTCTGGAGAAAACTGAAGGGGACAGAAATGAATGGACCTTTTTCTCAGCACTACATGGCACATTTTTAATAATTGACCATGTATTAGGGCCAAAAACCTCACAGTCAAATGTAGAAAGGCAGAAATAGTAAATGCATCCTTCTTAGATCATGATGCAATAAAAATTACATGTAAAGAAGAGCCATGGAATGGTAGACTGAAAATTAATTGGAAAGTAAACAATCTCATCCTAAAGAATTAGTGGGTCAAACAACAAATCATAGAAACAATCAATAACTGCATCCAAGAGAATGACAATAATGAGATAACATACCAAAATCTATGGGATGCAGCTGTGGTAAAAAATTATTTGTGCTAAAGATATATATTGGAAATTTTAGCTGAATCATTTGAGAGATTGCACATGCTACTGAAGCGGCTTTTGAAGGACCTCCCTTTTGGGGAGGAGACTGTGACGAACTTCCAGGATACCAGCTTACAAGTGAAGGAGGAACGGAAGTTCGCTCTCTCTGGCTTTTAAACTTAGCTGTGGAGGCGCGCGTGGGTAAGAGGAAACACATGGTTGGTGTTCGGCTTTGGGTGTGCTGGTTCTCGGCCTGGCAGGCAGTTTGGGATTCGGTGAGTTCTATAAAGGAAAATAGACTAAGCTTAGATATAAAATTATTTATTTGTATTTCTACTTCCCTATTTCCCCAATTGGTATCACCTTTTGTTGTCTAATTAATTCCCAAGCAATAGAAACTAATCCCTCACAGATTAAAGCTCAGAGGCTTTCTTTTCTTAGTGGTCTGGGATAGATATATATAGATATATAGATAATGGAAATATATATATATATATATATATAGATATAGATATAGATATAGATATAGATATATATATATATGGAAAAAAGTTAAAAGGGGGAGTTTAATGCTTGTATATCCAATTTTGAATCTCACAAAGCCACAGCAGTGCTTAGGGGAAATTTTCCATCTCTAAATGCTTACATGAACAAAAAAGAGAAAGAGGAGATCAATGAATTGGGAATGCAACTAAAAAAGCTAGAAAAAGAACAAATTAAATATCCCCAACTAAATACTAAATTACAAATCCTGAAAATCAAAGGAGAAATTAATAAAATTGAAAGCAAGAAAACTATAGAACTAATCAATAAAACTAAGAGTTTGTTCTATGAAAAAAGCAATAAAATAGATAAACAACTGGTTAGTTTGATTTAAAAAAAGAAAGAAGAAAACTTATTACCAGTATCAAAAATGAAAGGTGGTGATTTCACCACCAATGAAGTGGAAATTAAAGCAATAATTAGGAGCTATTTTGCCCAACTGTATGCCAATAAATTTGACAATGTAAATGAAATGGATGAATATTTACAAAAATACAAATTGCCCCTGTTAACAGAAGAGGAAATAAAATTTCAGAAAAAAGAAATTGAACAAGTCATTAATGAACTCCCTAAGAAAAAATCTCCAAGGCCAGATGGGTTTACAAGTGAATTCTTCAAAAAATTTAAAGAACAATTAATTCCAATACTATACAAACTATTTGGAAAAATAGGTGGAGAAGGAGCTCTACCAAACTCCTTTTATGACACAAATATGGTGTTGATACCTAAAGCAGAAACAGAGAAAGAAAATTACAAACCAATTTCCTTAATGAATATCGATGAAAAAATCTTAAGTATTAGCAAGGTGATTGCAACAAGTGATCACCAGGATAATACACTATGACCAGGTGGGATTTATACCAGGAATGCAAGGCTGGTTCAACATTAGAAAAGCTATTACTATAATCAACCATACGAATAACAAAACTAACCCAAATCATATGATTATCTCAATAGATGCAGAGAAAGCATTTGACAAAATACAACACTCATTCCTATTAAAAACACTAGAGAGCATGGGAATAGGTGGAGCATTCCTTAAAATAATAAGCAGTATCTACCTAAAACCATCAGCAAACGTTATATATAATGGGGATAAGTTAGCGGCATTCCCAATGAGGTCATGGGTGAAAGAGGTATGTCCATTATCACCTCTATTATTTAATATTTTATTAGAAATGTTAGCTATAGCAATGAGATGGAAAAGGAATTAAAGGAATTAGAAAAGGCAAGGAGGAATCAAGACTTTCAGTCTTTGCAGATGATATGATGGTATACTTAGAGAATCCTAAAGGATCACCTAAAAAACTGCTTGAAACAATGAACAACTTTAGCAAAGTTGCAGGATATAAAATAAATCCACATAAATCATCAGCATTTCTATACATGATCAACAAAACTCAGCAGCAAGGGATAGAAAGAGAAATTTCACTTAAAGTAACACTAGACAATATAAAATACTTGGGAGTCTACCTGCCAAGAGAAACCTAGGAACTCTATGAACACAATTACAAAACACTTTTCACAAGAATAAAATCATATCTACGTAATTGGATAAAATATAAATTGCTCATGGACAGGCCGAGCTATTATAATAAAAATGACAATTCTATCAAAATTAATTTACCTGTTCAGTGCCATACCAATCAGACTACCAAAAATTTATTTTATAGAGCTAGAAAAAATAATAAAAGCATTTATCTGGAAAAACAAAAAGTCAAGAATATCAAGGGAATTGATGAAAAAAAATGCACAGTAAGGTTGACTAGCTGTACCAAGTTTGAAGCCATAGTATAAAGAGGCAGTCATCAAAACTATCTGGTACAGGCTAAGAAATGCAATGGTGGATCAATGGAATAGGTTAGGCACAGGAGACACAGCTGTAAATGACTATAATAATCTACTGTTTGATAAACCCAAAGACTCCAGATTCTGGGATAGGAACTCAGTATTTGACAAAAACTGCTGGGAAAAGTGGAAGATAGTATGGCAGAAACTAGGCATAGACCGACATCTTACACTTTATACAAAAATAAGGTCAAAATTTGTTCAAGATTTAGGCATAAAGGGTGATTGATACCATAGATAAATTAGGTGATGAAGGAATAGTTTACCTCTCAGATCTATGGAGAAGAAAACAATTTATGTCCAAACAAGAGATAGAGAATATTATGAAAAGCAAGATGGAAGACTTTGATTACATTAAATTAAAAAGCTTTTGTACAAACAGAAGCAATGCTGCCAAAATTAGAAGGGAGGCAGAAAACTGGGAAACAATTTTTATAGCCAGAATTTCTGATAAGGGCCTCATTTCTAAAATTTGTTGGGAACTAAATAAAATTTATAAGAATCCAAGTCATTCACCAATTGAGGAATAGTCAAAGGATATGAACAGGCAGTTTTCTGATGAAGAAGTCAAAGCTATCTATTACCAGATGAAAAAATACTCTAAATCATTATTGATCAGAGAAATGCAAATTAAAACAACTTTGAGGTACACCTCACACCTATCAGACTGGCTAATATGACAAAAAAAAGAAAATAATAATTGTTGGAGAAACTATGGAATAATGGGAACACTAATGCATTTTTGGTGGAGCTGTGAAGTGATCCAACCATTCTGGAGAGCAATTTGGAACTATGCCTTAAGGGCTATGGGACTGTTTATACCCTTTGACCCACTGGTACCACTGCTAGGTCTGTACCCCAAAGAGACCATAGAAAATGGAAAAAGACCCACATGTACAAAAATATTTATAGCAGCTCTGTCCGTAGTGGCAAAGAACTGGAAATCGAGAGAATGCCCATCAATAGGGGAGTGGCTAAACAAATTGTGATATATGAATGTAATGGAATACTATTGTGCTGTAAGAAACAGTGAGCAGGAGGAGTTCAGAAAAACCTCAAAGGACTTACATGAACTGATGCTGATTGAGAGGAGCATGACCGGGAGAACATTGTACATAAGTAACAGCAACATTGTGTGATGAACAATGGGGATAGACTTGGCTTTTCTCAGCAGTGCAACCATACAAAACAGTTTCAAAGAACTCGTGATAGAAAATATTCTCAACATCCAGAAAAAATAACTGTGAATTATGAATGCAGATTGAATCATACTGTTTCTACTTCTTGACTGTTTTTTTTTAATTTTCCTTCTTGTTTGAGGTTTTTCCTTTGTGCTTTGATTCTTCTTTCACAAGATGACTAACGTAGAAATATGTTTGATGTGACTGGTCATATTCAACCTATATCAGACTGCTTTCCGTCTTGGGGTGGTGGGAGGGAAGGGGGGTGGGGGGAGAAAAGAAAAATTTGGAACTAAAAGTCCAGTGTACACTAATGTTGAAAACTATCCTTATATGTAATATGTAACTGGAAAATAATAAAATTAGATTAAAAAAAAAGAAAGGAAGCAGCTCACTCAGTTCTAACAGTTAAAAAATATATTTTAAAAAAGGTTATGTTCATTGATAATATAACCTCAAAAAGTAGGCCTAAGCTCATGATGCTACTTCTGTTTATTCTGGCCATGAAGGGCTGGGCTATGCTAT